>NW_024070212.1:43942854-44012629 GCF_014754425.2 Oryx dammah
CACACACACACACACACACACACACACACACACACACACACACACACGGCCTCATCCACCAGCAAGCAGGCTGCCTTAAGATCCCTTTAACACACAGCCTCTGCTACATATGGCCCTGTCCACCAGTGGGCCTGGGACTTGATCCCATGCATCAGGGAGCAGGCACTAGAATTCATATCCCTAGGGCCCTTCAACCAGAGACTCCAGAACCCAGGTCTTCCCTCAAGTGGGCAGGCAGTAATCCCAGAACCTGGTGAGTTCCAGCCCCATCTGCTAGTGAGTGGACACCAGTTCCAGTTCAGTTACAGCTTGGTGGCCTGCCATGGCAGGGTTCACCTTACTTATCAGCAGGCTGACCCCATTCTGAGAAACCTTGGCCAGCTGCCCCAGGTTCTGACTCAGCAGTGAGTTAACACAAGCCTTTAGACGCCCTGGGGCCATGCAGCCAGAGACCCCGGGAACTGGCTCTGCCCAACAGTGAGCTGGCACTAAGTCTGGGATCCCATGGACCCTGGCCCCAGTGTCCCATGGAGCCCACCAGTGTCTAGCACCAGCCTCAGACTTAACCAACCCTGGCCCGACCCACCAGCAGGCCAGTATCAGTTCTGAGATATCATGGACTCCTCAGCCAGTTGCCCTGACTTCCAGCTTCACTTATCAGCACCAAGTTTGGGACACCCAGAAACTCATAGCCTGCCATGGCAGGAACAGGCGTTATCTACCAGCAGATAGACACTAGATCCAGGAATCTTAACCCGGCACCCACCCACTCCAGAACCGGCTCTGCCTACCAGTTAGCCAGCATAAGTCCTGGGACCTCCTGGGGTTCTCCAGCCAGCTGCCTTGTGACCTGGTGCTGCTAACCAGTAGCTGGCAGCCTCTGCACAAGGCAAGACCTGGAAACCAACTGGACGAAGGAGCAGCCACATCTACCAAACCACCCACTGTAGTCAGCCTGCTGCAACAGACGTACGCATGCAGCCTTCATAGGTGCACCACTGAAGCATATAGCTCTAGTGATCAGAGGCGACTATACTGCTGGCATGCATAGGGCATCTCCCACAGAAGGCTGCATTTCTCAGGTCAGGAAATGTAACCAACCTACCAGATAAAGAGAAATAAAAACAGCAATTTAGACACAATGAGGCGACAGAGGAACATGTTCCAAAGGGTTAAGGTAAACTCCCAGAAGGAAAACTAAGTAAAGAAGAGATAGGCAATCTACCAGATAAATTGCTTAAAGTAATGATTGTGAATATGATCAAAGAACATGGGGGGAAAATGGATGAACAAAGTGAGAAGTTAGAGGCTTATAACAAACAGAAAATATAAAGAGAAACCAACTAGAGATGAAGAATACAGTGGTTGAAATGAAAAATACTCTATAAGGAATCAACAGTAAATGAAATGATAGAGAGGAATGGATCAGTGAGCTGGAAGAGTAGTGGAAATCACTGATGCTGAACAGAAAAAAAAGAATGAAAAAAATGAGGACAATTTAAGAGATCTCTAGGAAAACATAGTAAAAACTATCTCATAAAACATAGTAACATCTGCCTTATAGTTGCCCCAGAAGAAGAGAGAAAAGTAAGAGAGCAAGTTTGAGGGTATCACAGGTGAAAACTTTCCTAGTCTGTGAAAGTACACAGACATCCAGGTCCAGGAGTCACACAGAGGCCCAAATGGAATCAACCCCAAAAAGATAATACCAAGATGTATTGTAATTGAAATGGCAAAAATTAAAGAGAGAGAGAGAATATTAAACGCAGCAAGGGAAGAGTGATGAGTTATGTAGAATGGAGCTCCCATAAGGCTGTCAACTAACTTTTCTGCAGAAACTCTATCGCCATGGTGTACTTAAAGTGATGAAAGGGAAAACATACAACCAAGAATACTCAACCCAGCAAGACTTTCATTCAGATTTGATGGAGAAATCAAAAGTTTTTATAGACAAGCAAAAGGAAAAAGAGTTCAGCACCATCAAACTAGCTTTACAAGAAACGTTAAAGAGGCTTTCCTAAGCAAATAAGAAAAGGCCAGAACTAGAAACATATATAAATTACAAAAGGAAAAGCTCATTGATAAAAGCAGATACACACTAAAGGTAGTAAATCCACCTCATACAAAGCTAGTAAAAAGGTTAAGAGATGGAAGTAAAATCATCTATATCTGCAATAGGAAGTTAAGGGCTACACAAAAAGATGTAAAATATGTCAAAAACAGTGAGGGAATGAGGAATAAAACTGCAGGATTGTTAAAATGTGTTTGAAACTAAATGAGCAACTTAAGAATCACATACATGTATGTATGTATATACATACATATATAGTTATGTATAGACCTCATACTCAATATTAACCTCAGACCCAAAATCTATAATATATACCACACAAAAAAGAGAAGGAATGCAATCTTATATTGACCTTTTTATTTCTGTCAGAAGCATTTCCCTACATTCTTACTAACTTTTTAAATAGTTTTAAATAGCAGCATGATTCTCTGGGAGTGGAGATAACAAAATTTATTGAAGATAAACTTCATTATCTTTTCATTCATGCTTTTGAACTGTAGTGTTGGAGAAGATTCTGGAGAGTCCCTTAGGGTTCAAGGAGATCCAACCGGTCAATCCTAAAGGAAATCAGTCCTGAATATTCATTGAAAGGACTGATGCTGAAGCTGAAGGTCCAATATTTGGTCATCTGATGTGAAGAACTGACTCATTTGAAAAGACCCTGATGCTGGAAAAGATTGAAGGCAGGAGGAGAAGAGGACGACAGAGGATGGGATGGTTGGATGGCATCACCGACTCGATGGACATGAGTTTGAGTAAGCTTAGGGAGTTGGTGATGAACAGGGAAGCCTGGCGTGCTGCAGTCAATGGGGTTGCAAACAGTTGGACAGGGCTGAGTGACTGAGCTGAAACTTTATTATCAGACACTTATTTTGTTTTTAGCATAGTTATTAAAAATAATGCTTCAACAAAAATTTTTTTAAAATACTGTAAATATTCCTGAGAGGGAGGCTTTAATGGTTTATAGTGCATTTCAGTTACACCTTTCTAACTTACAATGATTCAACTGAATTAAGCAACTTTAAAAGGTATATTTAAAATGGAAAAGGGGCTCATTATTGAGTGCAAAGACAGAAAGGACAAAATGGAATTGGAACCAATTACTCATTTGCTTCATCCTCATACCACCAATACAAGGCTATGAAATGACATCAGGCATCTGGAGGTCATTTCATTTGATGTGAATATGGTTTGATTTGGACTCGGTCCTGACATGCTTATTTTTAGTTTGTGGCTTTATTGCCCAATGATGGTTCCTTGTTTTTTTCTGCCCTGGGATAACAAGATAAGTAAGGGGGGGTGTCTCAAATTGTTATTTTGAATAGATAAATCTCAGATTGTCATCTCAAATGAATGAATATAATATCAACTGCAGATGTCCCAGTTTGTGACTAAGGATAGAAACTCTTATATGGAAGTCCTACTACCAAAATCACTAGCAGTCCAGATTCTCAAAGGATTTTTTCCCCTTAATTCTTTACATCAAAAGAATGAATAATATGTGTGTGTGTGTGTGGGCATATGTGTATATACACAAGCACAGGCATGTTTGCACTTTTTCCCTTTTTCTTTTTCTCATAGTACTTAAGAAGATGAAAGAGGCAATTAGTGTAACTACTTTTGCCTCAACACAGTTGTGTCACAATGACAAATTTAATAAAGCAAAACATTTTTCTTCTGTCCTAGGTGTTTTAACCAAAATAACTTTTTAAAGAACATTTCTTTTCTTTTTTTAATTTTTAAATTTTTTATCTTTTGACTATGCATCCTAGCATGTGGAATCTCATTTTCCCAACCAGAAATCAAACCCACACCCCCTGCATTGGAAGCATGGAGTCTTAACCACTGTACCACCAGGAAAGTTCCAAAATAACTTTTGATTCATGCTTCATTTTAAAGCTAAAATTTACTTGCAACCTGAACTCTTAAGATTGGTATTCTTAAGCCTCTATGTTTTTTTAAAGAGATAAAGCATTCATAGAAAATTCTTAGATGGTTCATGAAAATTACTGCAGATAATTACCCCTTCATCCCCAAGCTAGATAGTAGTAAACAAAACTTTAAAATATTTTTATACGAGTTTAAGATCACATTATCATGAAAGGATGCTAACTGAAGGTAAACTATTGTAAGGATTCGAAATACTTGAAAACTGTAGTAGAGTTTTATATGGCTACTACCAGTGTTTGAATGTGTATAAAATGATACCCTTTTAAGGTTAATAATGATTTTTAATTTTTATTAAATTTATAAATTAAAAAAAATGATGAAAACAAACAGTTCAATTCCTGGGTCAGGAAGATCCTCTGGAGGAGGGCGTGGCAACCCACTCCAGTATTCTTTCCTGGAGAATCCCATGGACACAGGAGCCTGGTGGGCTATAGTCCATGGGGTTTCAAAGAGTTGGATGTGATTGAAATGACTGAACACACCTAACTGAAAAACGCGGGCAGTAATAGTAACATACCATAAGATTGTTGTATGGTTGAAGGAGACACTACATATTTAATAGTTTTGAACACATAGTAGCTGTGCAATTATCAGCTATCAAAATATCAATGGCTACCAATTATTGTTTTTATTCTAATGGGGTTTTTATCCCTTTGAAAATATGGAATGGAGGGGAGGGAAAGAAACCTCGAAGTTAAATTTCCACTGAGTTTGGGCAGAGGGCAGTGTGGTAATCAAGGGGTTGGTACGCTGAGAGGAGCATAGAGTTACAAGGAGTAGAATACAGAGGAAAGATGATGTGAAGATACATGAGGAGAGACTGGCTCATGACTATGCAGGCTGAGGTGTGAAGCGTCAGCATGCCAAGTAATGCAGAGGACTGCCTGCAAACACCAGAGCCTCCACAAGACACAGGTTTCAGAGGAGACAGGGCAGTTGACACTTTAATGTCAGACTTACAGGCCTCAGAACTGTGAGCCTGTTATTTTACACCACTCAGTTTGTGGCGTATTTTTTTAATGACAACCCGAGCAAATGAATACAGATTTGAATATGAATTGCAGAAAAGCAGGGTTATTTGTGGAAGGAAGGAAGAGAAGGAGGGGTCAAAGTTTGGAAACAGAGATAGTGAGGCTAGGGATAAGCTAAGGTACGTAACAGGGGAGAGCTTTATAAATTCACATTCATAGCTTAAGGAAGTAATTAAGGTCAAATATCATAATATATCTTAAAGAGCCCTAAATGTGCTATGAAAGTCCTGGTTCTGCCACTGTATGGCTTTGTCAAATTAGGCTAATTTCTGTTCATAAGATGGAGATCATGATCCTTTTCCTGTCTACCTCACCCTATAATTGATTGGAACAAATGGATTAAGAACAAACGCACCTGTAAGCTGGATTATCATGAAGTCATTTGACCTACAGACATGTACAGTACTTGTATAAGGGAAAGGCATGTTATTATCAAATATGATAAAGAACCAAGTAGATATATTCTAAAATCTACACAGAAAATTAAACATATTTTTTTCAAAGCTAAAGTTATCAACAAAATATGTATCTTCATTCAGTTTTATAAGTAATTGTTAAGTATCCGCTATATCCTAAGCACTGCATTAAGTATTAATAAGATGTGGGGGCTGGCTAAAAAGATTAATGTGTCTTTCCTAAATGAGCTTATGACATCAGAATGCAATTTGAAGCAAATTCACAAATAAGTATAAATCAAGATAGAAGGTGAAAAGTGCTTGGGTATGATGGTTCAGAATTATGGTGTTAGAATTAAAGTATGCATATTATAAATCCACTTTCATACAGCTTGATGATTTAGTTTCACACTGCTATTTTCATTTTATTGAATAAATGATAATAGATTCATGTAAGCTTTGATATAACCTTTTCCCACATTCACTACAATCTCTTATAATTCAAGGGCCAAAAAATGAGTTAGGTGTCTGTTTCTAGGGATAGATAGAGGAGGACTGTCCTGGCTGAATAGGGCAAATGTAAGACAGGTGTTAGTGCAGGAGCTCGTAGAGTTAGTGGTAAGAGGGTTAAATGTGGGTCTGTGTACTCACAGCACTTTTTTCCCCCCACCTTACTTAAAAACATGTTTCCAACCTTTCAAAGATACATTAGTTTCAGAAGTGATGAAGCCAAGGGCATAGAAAGGTTAAATGGTATGACTATAGGCAGTGGTGAGCTGGAAACTAAAATCTATGAATATGAGCCAGTTTTACATTGCTCTTTATTTAGACATTAAAAAACATGACATGAAAATGAGGAATCAAAGTAGTATAGGAGTGAGGAGTCCTTCAGATGTTACCTCATTTTTTCCCACTGTATGCAGTCACAAAATTTCTCAATAAGATGTTTTATATTCAGTTCTTCAAGGAGTCCTTCACATGTGTAAATGAAGCAAAGTATGAATGGCTTCTAATCCACAGACCAGATGGTTGCAGTGGAGGGAGCTGATGAGGCTTCATCAATCACTTCTCAACATGGTGTCAACTGACCAGTTTTGCCCTTTGCCAGGCTTCTTTGACCTCTGACAGGACCCAGTCCTTATTTGTTGGAGAAATTAAGAAAAATCAGCAAAATGGACAAGAAAACTGGAATTCGTTTTGGGATTCTAAATATATATGATATATATGTTTTTTCTTTCTTTAGTTTCTATATATTTAGACATATGTTATAAAACTGATTTACTGGACCCTTTGACTGAAGGACATTATTCTTTTGCAGTTCTACTTTATAACAGTAATGATGCCACTGTGAAGACAATCACTTCATATTTGAGAATTAGAAAAAAAATGCATTACAATGGTGTGAGCTGTGATTAATTTATATTAGCCTAACCATTGCCTCTTTTGTGTCTTTAGTACTAATACAATTTTGATTTAATTATGCTACAATGGCAAATGCTTAGAGGTCCATATTGTGTAATTATAATTTGCTCTACAATGTTCAAAACAAGGCAATTTGTCTAGTTCTCAGTTAATCTGAAAATGAAATAAATCAAGAATCTATGTAATTATTTCATTTCTCAATTTTAAAATAATATGCCTCCATAAGAACCTTTGGTTTAAAAATATAACCTTTGGGTTTGATAACCTTTATTCTTTGAGTCAACTTTTCTGGGGATATTAAATTACATTGACTAGTTATGCAAATTCTCATGCTATTACTCAAGCTCGCCAGTGCCTTTTAATACCCATGGGAACTACTTTGGATTAGAATGGACCTTTGAGTTCTTTCCATTATTATTAAGGTATTGTTGCTGAAATGTTATGATTACCTTGCTGCCCCGTGAATCCTATGGCATAAGCTCTAAATTATCCCATTGTTTTAATAAAGGCATCTTTAAATATAATTTTTTTTATTAGTGTAACAAATGCACAATATAAAGATAAATAAAGAAAAGCTTTTAATGAAGTCAGGGGTTCTCTTTACTATTCCTCCCAGTGACGGATTGGTAAAGAACTGACTGGGAGTGGGGAGAGAGGGCTGAGAGCAGGGAAGCCATGATTTGCAGTGTTTGCTGATTGCTAGGTCATAGGCACATTCTATGTGGCAGACTTTAAACCCTAAAAACATGAAGCTGGGAAAAAAGAAATGTTAACTGTAGGCTCTCCAGTACCCACTGGAGCTGAGTCCAGCACAGCACTGACTTCTCAGCTGTCCTCTCCATCTCTCCATTCCTTTTCTAGAGGCAGCACTTTGAGCTGTTTCTGTTTTTAATTCAGCCACTAATACGAGTCCAGTTTCTACTCATCTGTCACATTTTGGAACACTTTTCACTTTTTCTTTGGCTATTTGCCTAGCAGTTTTAGAAAAGTACAATATTTTAAAAGGCTGCCTAATGGTTAAATTAAGATTTTAAAACATTAAATATTTGAGTCTCTGGGTTCCTCTAATAGAGTTGAAACTACCAAATAATGGGCTAGAAGGTAGAAAACAATGAATTGTAAGATAGTTTCAAGGAAAGTTTTCTAAGGAATAATTTTTAAAAGCTATTATTGGTCCTAAACATATTTCCAGGTTAATAATAGAATTAATTTAATAACCATAGGAAATTTCTACAGCCTTGCTCATGTTAAGTACTGATTGATTTGCTAGACTAGAATGTTTTGTCTATTTCAAGATTCTGGTTATGGCAGAAGCTCTACTTTAGAACTGATTCATGAATTATGAGAAACACTATATATATATATTTTTAAATTATCAAATAATTTACTGCTGCTGCTGCTGCTAAGTCACTTCAGTCCTGTCTGACTCTGTGTGACACCATAGACAGCAGCCCACCAGGCTCCTCTGTCCCTGGGATTCTCCAGGCAAGAATAGTGGAGTGGGTTGCCATTTCCCTCTCCAGCGCATGCATGCATGCTAAGTCGCTTCAGTCGTGTCCGACTCTGTGCGACCCTGTAGACGGCAGCCCACCAGGCTCCTCTGTCCACAGGATTCTCCAGGCAAGAATACTGGAGTGCGCTGCCATTTCCTTCTCTGAATAATTTACTAGGAGGGTTCAATTTCATTTTAATGAAAATTTTTACTTTCCTGATAAAAATTGTTATGTTCAGTGTAAAAAAAAAAAAACAGGCAAAGGAATCTGAGATCTCATTATCTGTGATAATATTAAATAACTTGTTTGTAGTCTTTTAAGTTTTTATTTCACTTCATAGTAAATACTACAAGAGATGTATTAATCATCTAACCTTGGTTCCTTTAATCTTAACAAGTGTGTAAATACCTTGACTGTTGCTCACAATCCTGTCATTTAATTATGTAACAACCTTGTTAATTTCCATCACAGTCTTCCTTTAAGTCAAATTCTTCTCTATGCCAAAATAATAACTTTAATTACATGTTAATATCCATCATTTTTGAGGAAAATATTTATACCTTTGAATGAATTTAAATGCCAAGAAGGCTTATAGAATGTATGTGGACCTATACAGTGATGGGAAGTGACTTTTATCAAATACCTGGAAGTTATTACAGGTATTTAGATTGAAATAGAGAACAATAGCTGATTGTTTCCTAGTGGTATGCCCCATTTTAGAAAAGTCTTAAAAGTTAAATGGTTCTGTTTAGTATGCTCTTTTTACAAAATATTCTGTGAATAAAATAATAAATCTCACTAGAAGCTGAATGCTACTAATTTGATAAAATTATTACTCATTACACAGCAATCTAACTCTGCTTAAAATTTATTTTCAGTATGAATCTGTAATATGACAGCTGAAGTGTAAGAAGCTTTGTATTGAAAGTGATGGTGATAATTTACTCGTCCTGACATGAAGAGTTATTCCAGTGGCAATGGAAAACTTTTAATGCTTAAAGAATTGTTTAAATAGAGGGATTGTGTAATCTTTCCTGTGGAAACAAAAGGAATCTAGTTTTATCCAAAAATTATGAAACACTGAACTTCTGACCTAGTATGCCTCTGTCTGGTCTTATTATTTATACACTCGGTTGATTCTTGTTCTGTTTCTACCTTTTTATATGGCTTCTAGCCAGACAGAAGCGACTGGGTCAGAGGCAACATGAAATAGTGCATAACTCAAAATATTTGGTAGCTTCTTTGTAATAATATTCCTATATGAATATGGTAATGTGATGGAATCAGGAGACTTGGTCCTAATCATGACCACCCTAAATTTGGGGTGTCCTTTCACCTTCCTAGGTTCATCTGTAAGTGGAGGAGCCTTACAGCTCTAACATTCTAAGGAGGTGCAATTCAATTCATTGTAATCCTCCTTTATATCATATCTACACAAGGTCTTGAAGACACTGAGATGACTCACAGCCAGTCATTATATTCATTATGGGCAGACAGGCACATGAGTAGACCATTTTTAAAGTGTGGATTTCACAGTGTGGATTTTACAGTGTGGATCATTGGAACACATGATCTAATAATACATGTAAAATTTTTTTTATAAACTGAAAGTGTTAAGCATGTAATTTCTATTATAATGGGAGTAGTGTTATTTGGCATTTCTAAGTTGTAAACTATATTTTTGGTACCAGAGCATCTGTGATTTCTTCACAATTAAGGAAGCAGCTTTTCAGATAAGATGTCTGGACTTAATTCAAATTTAACAATTGAAAGGCACTGGTAACATGCTGTATTTCACTGTCAAATTTTTTTTTTTTTTTAGCTTATATGTCATTTGTAAGATGACACCAAAACTCAAGTGATGTGCCAAAATGAATTGAGCACTTTTTCCTAAGCCAGTTCTGTATCCTAACTTTTATTTTCTGTGGTTATCCTTGCCCTTATAATCACAAATTGTTGTCAAGGGAAATAGACATGTTTTTCCATTCTCTTCACAGTGTTCATTCATTGTCATCAGCTCCTTCCAGAGCTTCCTTAACAGTATTTCTAAGATTTGCCTCTTTGTCATTCAACCCCTAAACAGGTAACCAGATAGTTTGGTAGATGCTGTGGCTAACAGATAGATGATAGGTTTTTCTATAAGTCTGACTTATTTCATGTCTTGTTTACATTGTTATATGTCCTAAGGCAAAGTTCATTTTATTATTTATGATGAATATGCAGCAATCTTTGAGCTGTGTACATTAAAGAGAAATATGAAACTAATATTATTGGTGCCCATGGAGAAGTACAGACTAGTGATTAACAGTATAGAGTCTAAAGACAAAACACACGTAGAATCTGTCACTTTCTGGGCAAGTTATTCAACCTATTCACAGGTTTGTTTCCTCACCTTTGAACTGACAATAATATTAGTAAGGGCATCATAGGATTGTTGTGATGATCAACTTTAAAAACACTTAGAAAAGTGCCTCATAAACTGGAAACTCCCACTTAGAATTAGCTATTACAAACAGTCATCCAGTGCAAGAACATTGGGAAAATGAATTTAAGTATTTCTTCAAATAAGAAACGTTATTAAATGTTGAAAAAATGAGTTAAACTGTCTTCTTGTTTGAAATATATATTAGGCTGAGAATAAATCTTGAAATTAAATCAGAAAATATTGATAGAGATAGTGTACTTGGAGCACTGAAGTGTGTAATCTACTACAGTCTGGTAAGTTGGGTTTAACACATCTTGGTTGGGAGTGTATATTGAAGGCAGAGAGCGTACAAATGATGATCATGGAAGGTTTCCAGAAAATAGTTTCTAAAGGAACATTGGGTAAATTTTTATTCACAACATCATGCCATGCTATAAAAAATTTATGTCAGTTAAAATGGAGAAACCTATTAACAATCAGTCAATGGAGATTAAAATGAATCTTTTTTTTTTTTCTGTGTTGGTGCAACAAAATTTCCATTGATCACTTCTTCAAGTGAGTAATTTTTGGTTTAGGATTTTTGACACTGTGATGGATGTCAGGAAAAATAATAACTTACGCTGATGTGATTTCCCATTTTTAAGTACATAAGCCAAATGCTTTCATTTTCATGTTTATAAATATTCTGACTCTGGATATTTTGTTTGTTGATGGGACTATCAGTGCTTCCCATACCTGCAGAATCACTGTGGGCACTGCAAGAACCAATTTATGAGGCATATTATAGAAAAAAATGAATAAAAGTGGCTTAAACAAGACAGTGTTTTATTTCTTCCTCGTGTGAAGAAGCCCAGAGATACATTGCGCAGGGCGTGCAGTGCCTTTTTCTCGTCAACAGTTCTCTGTCTTTATACTCTGATATCCTCAAGTCCACCTCATTGTTCAGTTTGGAAGTTCAAGTTTCCAAAGGAGGGAGAAAGGGAAAAATAAAGGTGCACCTGTCCTTTTATTGAGACTTCTTAAAAGAGTCACATTTCTAAATACATCTTACTGGCTGACAATTAGTTGAATATGTAAGTGGAGAAATCACTTTATTGCCATTTTGAGAATTTTTCTTTTTTTTTTTTTCTTTTGTTTTTGTCAAGATGATTTAGGAAGTTAAGTTGTGTGGGAGACAAAGTGAAGTAAAAGTGAAAGTCACTCAGTTGTGTCCGACACTTTGTGACCCCATGGACTGAATTCTCCAGGCCAGAATACTGGAGTGGGTAGCCTTTCCCTTCTCCAGGGAATCTTCCCAACCCAGGGATTGAACCCAGGTTTCCAACCCAGGTCTCCTCTTTACCAGCTGAGCCACAAGGAAAGCCCAAGAATACTGGAGTGGGTAGCCTATCCCTTTTCCAGCAGATCTTCCTGACCCAGGAATCAAACCAGGGTTTCCTGTATTGCAGGCAGATTCTTTACCAACTCAGCTATCCGGGAGAGAGTGGTCATTAAAACATGGTGTCTTGTCTGTATTTCCACTTCTGCTCAAGGTGGAGTATTAATAAAAGGATGTGAGTTTACCTTTTATGTCAGAGGTCCCCACGACAACTCCCTGGCTCGTTAATTCACTAGAAGTATTCACAGAACTCTGAAGTTACTATATTCATGATTACAGTTTATTATTTGAAAGATATATTAAGATCAACAAAGAGAAAAGGAACATAAGTCAAATTCAGAGGAAACTGGGCAGAAGCTTTGAGGTGTCCTCTCTCAGTGGAGCTATGTGAGATATGCTTAATTCCCCCCATCACAATGTGTAGCAACATGTGTGTAGTGTTGCTCGCCAGGGAGGCTGACCCAAGCCTTAGTGTCCAGAGATTTTATTGGGCATTAGTCATGGGGGCATATGGTGCTGCATGGCTGACTTCACTTATTCAAGCTCCAGACCACCAGAGGAAAAGCAGATGTTCATTATTAATCACATGGTGAGCTTACATTATCTAGTCAGTTTAGTGTAGCATGGCCCAAGGCCTTAGGCATACAGAAATGCTCTGGTCAGAGCATTCTCAGCTTGGTTCCCAGGAGTGGGTCAAGGGCCACTTCTGAAAATAGTCCTTTTCTGGCACTGTGCTGGATTTGAGCAATTTAGGCCTACTGAATGAGCCCATTCCTGCACATATTCCCACCTGACAGTAAAAATAAATGAAGCATATGAAACAATGTTTTTAAAGAAACTAGCTATCAGGCAACAAAAGATGTGATCTCTGAGAGACAGAAAACAAAGGAGGAGAACCCCCCAAATTTCCCCAGTTTACTCTCTTGAAAGAGTTTTTAAGCTTTAGCTTAGGAAATTGGAACCCACCCAGAGCCTGGTGGACTCTGGGGATCCCAAGACACTGGGCTTTGTAGAACAGAGTAGCAGAGGAGAAAGCTTCTCAGAAGGAAAATCAGAGCCCTGCAGTGGCCTCCCCCTGAATCTTCCACAGAGGAATGATCGGCACATGAATGTGAGAAAAATTACCCAAAGCTGGGTAAAGAACAATCTGAGAGAACTAGAAGGAGCAGTATCTGACATTTACTCTGGTCTGGGAAGAGTGCCTGCTCCCAACCAGCAGGGCTGGAACACTTCATGTCATAGAGCATTAGGTACTTGCCTCAATAGTGAGAAATAACCCTGGACTAAATACTGCTCTGATACCACCTCACAAATCTTAGAAGCAAGAATCAAGAGGATCAAACTGTTTCCACATAACTCAGCTATGTCTTAGAACAAAACTCAAGAATATATATTGGAGAAGGCACTGGTGACCCACTCCAGTACTCTTGCCTGGAAAATCCCATGGACTGAGGAGCCTGGTAGGCTGCAGTCCGTGGGGTCGCTAAGAGTTGGTCACGACTGAGCAACTTCACTTTCACTTTTCACTTTCATGCATTGGAGAAGGAAATGGCAACCCACTCCAGTGTTCTTGCCTGGAGAATCTCAGGGACGGGGGAGTCTGGTGGGCTGCCATCTATGGGGTCACACAGAGTTGGACACAACTGGTGTGACTTAGCAGCAGCAGCAGCAAGAATATATATAGGAACACAGGAATATCCCAACAAAGTGTGTCCACAATGCTTGGCATCCAATTAAACATTACCAGGCATTCTTAAAAGAAGTAGGAAAATGCAACTCATCATGAAGGTAAAATGAATGAATTGAAATAAACTCAGAACTGACATATGTTGGAATTAGCAGAGGACATTAAAATAGTGATAACATATTCTATGTGTTCAACAAGTTAAGTAGAAGCACAGAGGATAAGACAGAAGTGTAAATTGAACTGTAGAAATTGTGCCTACTATATCTAAGATGAAAGATACACTGGATAGGATGAAACACTGATTAGATAGTGTAGAAGAAAAGATAGTGTAATTGAGGACATAGTAACGGTAAATATTGAAAATGAATCACAGAGAGAAAAAAAATGAGCTACAAGTTGTGGGACAGCTTCAAGTGATCTAATATGCATGTACATGGAATCCCCTAAAGAGAGGAGTGGAGGTGGGATGAGAAATCAGAAGACAAAAATTGTGAAAATAAATTCATAGGTCCAAAAAGCCCAATGAAGCCAAGCAGAAAAAATACAAAGAAAACCACAGTAAGACACATACTCAAACTGATCAAAACCAATTATAAGGAGAAAATCTTCAGAGCAGCTAAGAAAAAAAAAAAGAGGCAAATTATGTACAGATAAGAATAAAGATAACAAAGATAAGAACAAAACAGATTTCTTCTTGGAAACAATGCAGATGAAAAGACAGAAGAACAACAAATTTAAAGCACTGGGGAAAAAGCATACAACTCTCAAGCTAGAATTCTATACCCAGTGAAATCAGCATTCAAAAACTAAGGTGAAAAAGATCAGTATCTGAAGAGAAGCCATCTGCACCTCCATGTTCATCGCAGTGCTATGCACAATGGGTAAGGTACAGAAACAGCCCGAATGATGAATGAATACCAGAAATGTAGTACACACACACACAGAGACACAACGGAATATTCAGCCACAAAAAAAGAAGGGAATTGTCTCATTTTCAATGTCATGGATGAACTTAGAGGACATTATGCTAAAAGTGAAATAAACTGGGCATAAAAAGACAAGCTAGGGGCTGGAAGGTGGGGGAAATGTAGAGATGATAGTCAAAGGGTACAAAGTATCTGTTACATAGAATGGACCTGTTCTGGAGATCTGATATGTACAGCATGGGGAAGATAGTTAACATCATTTTGTATGTCTTGACATTTTCTGAGAGTAGACTGAAAATATCCCTGCCCCCGTCCCCCTCCCCACTCCACACACAAACAAAAGGTTACTGTAAGGTGATAGATATTTTAATTGTGGTAACATTTCATGATGTATATGTATATCAGAATCACATTGTACACCTTAAAGTCCTATATATGTATATATATACATATATATACAATATTTGTCAGTTATGCTGCAGTGAAACTAGAAAAAAAGAACAGACAAATCTGTAGTCAGAAAGTAGATTAATCATTGCTTGATGCTGGGAATTTGGGAGAAATGTGAAGTGACTGCTAATGGGTATGGATTTTTTGGGGGGAGGAAATTGATGCAGTGTTCTAAAATTGATTTTGATGATGATTGTACAACTCTGTGAATATACTTGCTTGCTTGCTAAGTCACTTCAGTCGTGTCCAGCTCTGTGCGACCCCATGGACTGCAGCCCACCAGGCTCCTCCATCCATGGGATTTTCCAGGCAAGAGTACTGGACTGGGATGCCATTGCCTTCTCTGGTGAATATACTAAAAGGCATCAAATTATATACTTTAAATGGGTAAATTATGTGGTGAGTGAATTATATCTCAATAAAACTATTATAAAGGTTACTTTAAAACTTTAAAAAGGGACAAAATATGAAAAAATAAAATGTGACAACAGCACAAAGAGAAGTAATGGGCAAATTCTTCATTATCAGAGACTTGAAAGAGTGTTTCTAATAGTGATAGGAACAGAAACTTATTTGCAATGAAAACCCAGGGAGTGGCTGAATATATCTGTTAAACTGAAAATATATATGCATTCCTCTGTGAAGTGTTTATGCCTGTTTTGTATTTTATCTTTCGGCATTTCCTTTTATTTTAAATTTGTGTGAGCTTTATATATGTTACAGAGTAACCCTTTGTCATATTTCTTTGATAAATTTGACATAGTTCAATAAGTTTTTGGAATAGGATTTCTGAATTAGGATGGGAAATATTAATATCTAAAGTCCATTCCAACTCTAATGTACTAAATTCTAGATAACTTGAGAAGATGCAGAGGGTTCATTTTTTTTATTCCTGGAAGGAAACCAGTTTAGGTCAAGTAGATACTATGTTTTTCGTATGTTTGAGATATCTGTATTGTGTAATAAAATCTGAAGTTTTGACCCTAGAACATTTTGAGTGGATAACAAGTAATTCATTTGTTTTCTTGTCAGAAATTGTTGCTGGTGTTCTATTACCACAGATTGCAAGGTTCAGTTCAAAGTGTTTCATTGCTGTTTCAGCTAGTGAGTTGCATGATTAATCCTTCCAATGAAAGTCTGAAAACACTGACCTCCCATTTCTGAGTAGTTAATGATTATATGGCTTAAAAATCTTTGTGAGTGCTGACAAGTACTGAATGGTGTTCTTTGTCTTCTGCAATAGAATGAACACTAATAAGAAAACAAAATTCTGTTTGTTTTGCCAGTATTAAAGTCCATTCTCCAGTGGAAGTTTCTTGCTGCTTTTTCTGACTGTTCTGCTAAAGAATTATATATATATATATATATATATATATATATATATTTATAATTGGAGGATAATTGCTTTACAGTGTTGTGTTAGTTTTTGCTGAACAACAATGTAAATCAGGTCTATGTGTCCCCTTCCTCTTGGATCTCTCCATCCCACCCATCTAGGTCATCACAGAACACTGAGCTCAGCTTCCTGTACTTTATAGCAGGTTCCAACTATTTTACACATCAGTTCAGTTCAGTTCAGTCGCTCAGTCATGTCCAACTCTTTGCAACCCCATGAATCACAGCATGCCAGGCCTCCCTGTCCATTACCATTTCCCGGAGTTCACCCAAACTCATGTGCATCGAGTTAGTGATGCCATCCAACCATCTCATCCTCTGTCATCCCCTTCTCCTCCTGTCCCCAATCCCTTCCAGCATCAGGGTCTTTTCCAATGAGTCAACTCTTCGCATGAGGTGGCCGAAGTATTGGTTTCAGCTTCAGCATCAGTCCTTCCAATTAACACCTAGGACTGGTCTCCTTTAGGATGGACTGGTTGGATCTCCTTGCAGTCCAGGGGACTCTCAAGAGTCTTCTCCAGCACCATAGTTCAAAAGCATCAATTCTTCGGTGCTCAGCCTTCTTCACAGTCCAAATCTCACATCCATACATGACCACTGGTAAAACCATAGTCCTGACTAGACAAACCTTTGTTGGCAAAGTAATGACTCTGCTTTTGAATATGCTATCTAGGATGGTCATAACTTTCCTTCCAAGGAGTAAGCATCTTTTAATTTCATGGCTGCAATCACCATCTGCAGTGATTTTGGAACCCCCCAAAATAAAGTCTGACACTGTTTCCACTGTTTCCCCATCTATTTGCCCTGAAGTGATGGGACCAGATGCCATGATCTTCATTTTCTGAATGTTGAGGTTTAAGCCAACTTTTTCACTCTCCTCTTTCACTTTCATCAAGGTTCCTTAAAAATCTGAAAGTAAAACTACCATATGACCCAGCAATCCTACTACTGGGCATATACCCTGATAAAACCGTATTTCAAAAAGACACATGTACCCCAGTGTTCATTGTAGCACTATTTACAATTGCCAGGACATGGTAGTAACCTAAGTGTCCACTGACAGATGAATGGATAAAGACAATAAGGTACATATATACAATGGAATATTACTCAGCCATAAAAAGAACTTTTCTTATTAGCAATTTTTTGTTTTGCATAATTTTACTAATGAAAAATTATGCTTGGTTTTGAGGATAGGAAAATATATAAATGACATCATTGCTTTTGAGGGTTTTACAGGGCAATTTGATAATAGAGTACATATATATTAATAATTACTTGATTTCTTATTTGATATATCCAATGATAGTGTCAATAGGATATCTCGAAGTTCATGAGTATGAACTATATAGAGGCAGGGACAATTTTTCTTAATTTTTGGAGAAATGGATCTTAGATTGTAAATGAAAACTAGCATTTAAAGTAACATAAAGAAGTTCCATCTTAGAAAAGTTATGTGAGCAGAGGTGTAGATGTAGGATTGTACATGGACTCTGTAAACAACAAATAAGGTGAGAGTGGAAGTAGTCTGGAGTGGTAGGTTGTAACACATTGAACAATAAAGTGGTAGTTTTTATTGGCATTAAGTATAAAACAGAGATGTGTAAGCTTTGTGGTCTGTATATGTGTATGTGCACATGCATTTATATGTGTGTATGGAAGATGTTAGTTTATATAGGAAAGAAAGAAAGTACAGAATTGAGGTGAATAGTTTAATTAGGAGAGTACCATTATATCAGGCTTCCCTGGTGGCTCAGCGGTAAAGAATCCTGCAATGCAGGAGACACAAGTTGGAACCCGGGGTGGAGAAGATTCCCCTGGAGGCGGGCATTGCCGGGGTCCTGCCCCGGTGGACCCAGGAAATTCGAAGGTGGGGACAGCGTCGGCGTCTTTGGAAAAATACATATTTAATTACAGATATATAGAGAGATGAGAAACGGATAGTGTAGTAGGAGATTTAGTGGAGAAAAGAGGCTGAATTCAGCCAGAGAAACGGGAGCAAGAAAGAAGCGACATGGTGGAATCAGTCTTTCCGGAAACTGATCCGATTTCTTTATTTTGGGGTTTGCTTATATACCTTTTGTTACACATAGGGATGAATACAGAGTCACGCGGGGGTCTTAGGGATATTACATCATCTTCTGGCCATGAGTGAGACCTGCTGACATTCTATGATCCTTTCTTTCTGATAACCAAAAACCTTATTTCCTCCAAGGGTGTTTTTTCTTAAACCAGGCACCACCCTCCAGATAAAGTTGCATTCCTATAGGGTGAGGGTGTAGTGAGTTACAATCAAGAAAGGAATTTATTTAACCCAAGGTTAACAGGATTAATCTTAAAGGTTAATACTTATTTCTCCTATATGTTTAAAGGTTAATACTTGTTTCTCCTATATGTTAGTTATATTCATTATAAGGGCAGGGAACATGGAAATTTAGCAGCAAACATCAGCCCAACAAATGAAAATCCTTTCACCAATGCTCCCCTTAAGATCTATCTAGTCTTAAGATAGTGATAAGGTTACATTTTTACATGGCAAGGACACAGGGATTTATAATAAAGCACAGTGATCTATTACAAAAGAGAAAATTCATTAACTCAAAAAGTCTAGTATTGCTAACATCAAAAACTACTATATTTCCTTTTCTATATTTCAAATACATTGATTAATATATTCCTAGGTGCCTAAGGATATGGAGGCCTGAAGAAAGCCCTATGCTAATTAAGACTCTCAAAATACTCCAAAACGATGTGCTGTTTAGTGGCAGGAGTATGGATAATCCTGTCACACAAGCTAGTCTGTCAGCAGAGAGGTTTGACCTGAGACATCCTTGTCCCACCCAGAGCAGGGAATTAGCAGCAATCATTGACACAACAAATGAAAAACCCTTCACCAATATAATTCCTAACCAACCCATTATACTGATAATTTCTAACTCCCCAAAAGAATTTGCCTTTTGTAAGTCTGAAACATCTCATGCCTCTCAGATTGGGAGGCTGTAAACAATCACATGTGGCCGGACGAACCTATACAGGCGGGCTAGATAACCTTCAGAGGAGTCCGTAAGCTGAAACACTCTTGTCACGCCCAGGAATTTTTATTGCCTTGGAGCTGCACGTTTACTCCTTCTCCAAGAGAAACAGTTATGGGGGAGAGCCCCCCCGTAAAGTCAGAGGTGTAGGCGAGAGCATAAAACAGACTCTGGTTTTGGGGTAGATGCTCGGGAACAGGGGGTTTCCTGAGGCTTGATCACGCCTTTGCGTATGCCAAGCCTCTTTCCTCATGACCTTTGCCATGGGCGGAGTTCCTCACGCTGGCCCCCAACAGGGCATGGCTACCCACTCCACTATTCTTGTCAGGAAAATCTCACGGAAAGAGGAGCCTGGTGGGCTGTGGTCCATGGGGTAGCAAAGAGTCAGACATGACTGAAACAACTAAGCCTGCATGCACACACTATGATATCATGATCCCAGTGAACTGTAATAGGATCTGCAATAGTTTGTAGATGCAAGAAATACAAAAGGACAGGCCAGATGTGAGTAACATTGACTGGCATTGTGTGACTTTAAGGAACAAAAAATAGTAGTTGTAGATTGACCACATGTGAAGTTCAATTTACTAGAAAAGTGGTGGTATTATTAACAGAAGTCAAATGGAGTTAAAAATGGGGGGTGGGGGTGGAGAGAATGCATTGTTTTTTGATGTGAAGAAACTGAGATAATGATGGAACATGCAAGTGGGTTATTTGGCATTCATTGAACTAGATCACTGTAAATCAAGACAGAGAACTCAGGGTTTAGAATATAGGTAAGACTCAGTTGCAGAAAAGTAATCATTAGTAGAGGGGCATGCAGGAAAGGTCCAAGGACCCTTATTTGTGATCAAGAGGGAGATAGAAGTCACAAAAGTCTTTAAAGTAGTCAATACAAAGGGAGGGCTCAAAGCTCTGATGTCAGGGAAATCAAAGAGGATGTGTTTCTGGGTAGAAGAGCCAATCAACAGTACTGAACACTGCAGAAAACCCATAGAGAGTTGAGAAGCAAACTAAATCATAGCATAATAATAATAAAAAATGTTTTCATAAGTTTCATTTTCTTGATTTTAAATAGTTCAACTTCCCAATTGGCCATATCCTTGCCCCACTCCTATCCTTCTCAGTTGTTCCCAGACCCCGCTTGGATCGGTTGGACTCCAGTTGAGTCCTTTCCATGCCTGCTGTTGCTTCCGCCAGTTGGAGAAAAGCAAGTTCCTGCCAAGCAGAGCAGGAAATTTTATTTATTGACTAAAGAGTGAGGAAGGGAAAGCTCCATGCTCTAACCATCCCTTCTTCCTGGGGGAGGCAGGCAAGAAAATGTCAAGGGGTTACAGGTGAGTCATCAATTTGAGAAAGGGGTGGAAATTTCCAGAAATAACCAGAGCACATTTTGAGCACATTTTGTCTTGCCAAGTGCGGGTCCCCTCTTTCGGTGGAGATCTTACGTGATAATGAGGCAAAGGCAACTTTCTCACACTTTGGGTCTTATCAACGGAGGTGCTGCTGTTGTGGTCTTGCTGGAGCCAGTTCAGGGCGGTATGTTGCCATTTTAGCCCTTTCTGGTTCAGGCTGGTTCAACAGTTTAACCTTAGTTTATATTTAACAACTACAGCTGTAGTGGTTGGGAAAAAAGGTTAGTCTCTGCACAGGTATTAATAAAATCAGGAAATTAATAGGTCATTTCTGATATAAATCACTTGCTATCCCACATGTTTTCTTTTAGCTGTTAACCATGTAAATGAAGGACAACTAGTCAATCCTTGATTTATTATGCTATTGTGAACCTGAAAATCATGCTGCTTCCTCAATTTAGTTAATTAAAAAAAAAAAAAATCTAACCTAAAGTTCTCCTCCTTTCTTTCCCTTTAAATCTTGTTTTTGAGCTTTCTCATTTGCTCATCAGTATGGCTTTATTTTTAGCATGCTGGTGGACACTTAGCCTCTCTTGAGATAAAATGACCCTTGGTCTTGTAAACACAGCTCTTTTAGGGGACAATGTGTCTTTTATTCAATAGTTAATAGGTTAAAGATAAATTGTAATAGTTTTTGTATTTCTTCAATAGTCTGAAAAGCTGATTTTACTTTGAGGCCAAAAAATTACTGTAAAGCAAGTTTTGAGATAAAGTTACTAATTTTACTTGACTCTAAAAAAAGTATAAATTCTAGAGTATGAATTTTCTTAATTATCAGTGAACTGATGAATATATTTTTGGTAATGTAATAATTCTCTTTAATTCTTTTCATTCATAATTTTATCTTTGGTTTCTGTCTATGCACACACACATATATATATATACATATATATTTCAGCTCTTGCAAACATCAGATTTTTTTAACATGAGTTTTCATAGTTATTCCTTTTTCAAATAAATATGGGTTATTTGAATATATAAAGCACAGATGCTTTGCAATAATATATTAAATGGAAAAATAGTTTATAAAGTAATGAAATTGTTTAATAAAATGGTTATAATGCAGGTTCTCATCTTTTAAAATATTTTTGATACCTCTCAATAAGAATTTGCATGTGACACTTTTTTTTCAATTCTTGTAAAAATGTATCACTATGTAAGTTGGTACATATGCTATACAAATGGTTTAAGGAATAAAGATATATAATTAATGGCTAATATTAATTTCTTTGTTAATATTGTTTTTATTTTTTAAAATTTAAGCATGCCATGTAAAATATCCCTTTTATTTATTTTAAAATTTCTTCTTGTCTTGATAAAATAGAAATATAGACTCAATATAGTACCATTTGCAATCTAAAGAGAAAAATATCTTTTAAATCAATGCCCTGGATTTACAGCATTTGCATAGTTCCACAGACAATAGAATCCTTTCCATGGCTGTTATGGACTGAATGTTTGTCCCTCTTAAATTTTGTGTGGTGAAGTGCTGACTCCCAACGTGATAGTAATTGGAGATGATGCCTTCTCAGAACTGTGAGAAAGAAATGTCTCTGAGATTCCTTAATAGCAGCCCAAGTTGACTAATACAGAGTCTAATTCAAAGTCAATCGATGCTCTGTTCTGTGTTAAGAATAACTAGAGTAATATCAGATGTATAAGCTAGGGTTCCTGTGTTTGAATTCTTAATCTTTTCTGAAAAACATTAAAAGTCATTTTTCAATTAGGGAGCATTTAAGTACCTAGTATGTGATGTGTGTTCTGTAAGTGAAGCAGAGTACACACTGGACCTTGCAAATACAGACAGCAGCTGCACGTAGAAGATCTTTGCTTGCTGAGTAGGAGTGCCATGATGAAGTTTTTTAAGGTACATAAACTGTTTTATTTGTGTTACCTATGGGTTCAGTAGAAATAAGTCAAATTTCCCATGCAATGTAACTAGCGTGTGAAGGGGTTCATTCATTTCTAGTTGATGATTTTTTTTTCATTTTTTATAAATTTGTAACTTTTTACTTGTCTTTCTTAGGAAGGAATTGTAAAATCAGTTAACCTAAATGTGTTGGGACCAAAGGTCCATAAGTTATATATAGTTATATGTGTTATAAAATGATATCTACATTGCTATATACATGTATTGGATTTTAAAAATATATATTTGAATTTCATGACCCTTCCACATCGCCATTTTAATTTGTGTAGAGCATATTGCATTTTCAGACAAAGTGCCTTTGAAATTGCAGGCTTAGGGCAAAAATAACTGCAGGAACCAATGATTTGGTTTCATCTGGGAAGCATCTCTACTTACCATTTCTTTACAGTTACCTTTTCACCTGTTTTCTTCATCTTTTTCTGTATTCCTGTGCTTTGGGCTTCCCTGGTGGATCTGATGGTAAAGAATCTGCCTGCAATGTAGGAGACCTGGGTTCGATTCCTGGGTTGGGAAGATCTCCTGGAGAAGGGAAAGGCTACCCACTCCGTATTCTTGCTTGGAGAATTCTGTGGACAGAGGAGCCTGGCAGGCCCATGGGTTTGCAAAGAGTCAGAGGACTGAGTGACTTTCACTTTTGCTTGTTTTCTTCATCTTTTTCTATATTTATACTTTAAAAAATGATTCCTATATATATATTCAAAATGAACAATACAAGAATATGAATACAGATTGGTTCAGTGGAGTCTAAAATCTAGATCCATCACATACTAATTGATATCATGTGTTAAGCACTTTCTGCATGCACAGTTCTAAGTTTTATACGTCATTTTATGTTATCCTCAAAATGATCTTATGGGTAGGTACTATGGCTAATCAACATTTTATAGTTGAAGAAGTAGCGGGATAGAGAGTTTAAATAATCAGCAAAAAGCAATAGAGCTAAAATCTAAGCCCATTTAACCTCTAACACTGTGCATATTGTTTAGTAAATACTTAGCACAATTAAAGCTGTAAAACTTAAGACTGTTAGAGACTCCATCCTTCATCAATTATGTATTAATCATAATGAATTAGTCATTGTGCATAAAGGAGAAAATATTCTTTGAATAGAGTTAATCAAATGAAAAATGTGGAAGATAAGTTATTTGGAAAGGTAGTACAATCTAAAGGAAAAGAAATCTAAGCTTGTACAAAGAATGAAAGTGCATTAAATATAGGAAAATCTGAGAGTTCTTGACTAGGACTGATTGCCATGACTTTTCAAGGTTTTCAGACTTCAAGATTATTTATATTGATCTCTTAAGTGTGGGTGTAAGGTGCAAAATTGAGGCTGTGTTCTCTCTTCTACTCCCAAACCAGCTGGAGTTCTGACCTTACCCAAGAACCAAAGGCACATTTGTAAATTCTTAAGTTACTTACTTAAACTCTCCTTACACTATGATCAGTGATAGACATGGAAGAGGGTGGGGTAATTGGCTGAGATTGGGGTTTATAAGCAAGAGACTGTTAAGCAAATGAAAAGTTCAGTTCTCAACTGCTGAACATTTGTTAGATTGTTACCTGGATGAAGCAAGAGATACTTAACAAAAGGATTAAGCAACAGCTATTTATTTTTCTGTTAACCAGGAGTATTTATTGAAGAAAAAAATGCTGCCACAATACATTTTATTGAAATTAACATAGTTATACCAAATTATGAAAAAATGAGAGAAACAAGTTTTAAATTTTATTTACTTATTATTTATTTTCAACCTGGAAAAGTAGGAGACATTTACAAAGTACTTAGGATACATCATCAGAGACAAAATTTAAGCATAATTAAATGACAACATTTAATGAATTAATAAGTTCAGCCTGTAAATTGAAAATGTTGGTATATGTGTATTATGTTGTATATGTATAATGGCTCAGAATTAAAGTAAGTAATGACCAGTACTGAAGAGGAAACATTTGCTTATAATTTAAAATGTAAAGGATGGAGGGAGCTTGCTGTGCTGTGCTGTGTTTAGTCTCTCAGCTGCGTCTGACTCTTTGTGACCCCATGGACTGTAGCCCACCAGGCTTCTCTGTCCATGGAGAATCTCCAGGCAAGAATACTGAAGTGAGTTGCTAGCCCTCCTTCAGGGAATATTCCCAACCCAGGGCTCAAACCCAGGTCTCCCGCATTGCAGGCCTATTCGTGACTATCTGAGCCACCAGGGAAGCCTAAGAATACTGGAGTGGGTAGTCTATCTCTTCTCTAGTGGATCTTCCTGATCCAGGAATCGAACCAAGATGTCCTTCATTGCAGGTGGATTCTTTACCAGCTGAACTACCAGGGAAGCCTAGAGAGAGCTTAATGGTGCATTAGGTTTGAATAATTGACACTGAGATGTAAAGCAAAGCTATGCTTTTAGAAAGAGAATATATTGGCCAAATGACTTTCTGCAGTTGAATTCAAGCTCTCAGCACTCAGTTCCAGTATCTGGGGGCTAAGACAGTGCTTTTATTTGTGAACTGAGGCCCTGTGATTGTAGTTAATAAAAGCTCCTTTTTGTGTTCTCTATGGTAGTAGTACAGAAGGCCACTTCTCAGATGCAGGATTCTAGTTTGTGTGTTGTGGCCTTCTATCTGCTTCCCAGAGAAGAACTGACAGACAGCACAGGGAAAACACACGCCTCTGATTTGATGTCATGTGTGAATGTGTCTTCTGATCATATTCTATCATTTCTTAACCTAAATAAAATTAGTGCAGTGAAATTCTCTAAAATTCTGTTTTTTTCCCTCTAGAATCACCAGGACATTTTTATTGAAATGATTGGGGAAGCCAAAGGCCAAATTCTTTGCATGGGAGAAAATCTTCCTTTATAAGTAATATGCCTTATTTCTGAAAGGGTTAATGGGTCTCTTAAACTGCTCAATTTATCCAGAGAGGGGACCCTGTGACCCCGTTAGGACGTGGCTTTGGTCATTTCTTAGGAAGAATGCAATTTAGAACTCTCCTGTATTATTCTGCCAGCTGCTTAGTTATTGATGATATTGACTTTTAGTTTCAAAAAGTCTTGCTTTGGAAAATTGTTTTTAACAGCCCTCAACCACTCATGTCTTGTATTTTTATTTTATATCACTTTTCATTTGGGATATTATTAAGTCAAATCCTTGGTAACCATTCTCCACAATCCAATTTATTTTTACCCAAGATCCATTGAATTCAACTCACTGCCTTTTTGCAAAAGGTTAACCCAATATTTCATGTTGTGTTATACTTTCTACTTATGCTGTGCAAAAGAAAAGTTACTGTGATAAGCAGCCAATAAATTGCATTCAGAATGTTTATTCTTAAAAGTTACATTACTGTGCCAACATAGATAAACATAATCATTTATCACAATATGAACTGTGGAAGTAAAAACTAAATGAAATACAGCCATCTTTCTCGCATATTATCTAGTTCTTTTTTTTTTCCTTTAAGTGTTGGCCACAATAACTACTTTAAAAAAACGTCATCTTCTTATTTATCAGCTTGAATTAATGTGTGAGATGACTAATGGTTCAAATAGGATAACTAAACAAACAAAATTGCTTCTGTTTCATGATAAAAAAAGTTTTCTATTTTTTTTTGTATATAAATAGGATTACTTAGTTTTCTATCGTTGGCTCTTATTACTAGGTTGCTTTGGAATTATTTAATCATGAGGAATACATTGTTTAAACCTCATAGATTTATTGTACATTTGTTGTCCAGAACACAGATATCTAAATTGATTGACTGAAGAAATATCATGTCTTACATATATAGCAATTACTCAAAGTAATCTTCATTTATGTTAGGCTAATAAAATAAGCCTCAATAATGTTTATTAGAATGAATGCAGTATTCAGTGAGATTCACTGAATGTAGAATTTACTGTGTATTATTAATACTATTATTTAGTAACAGCTTTATTGAGATATAATTCACATACTGTACAGTTCACAAATATAGAGTGTAGAATTCAAAGACTTTTATTGTATTCATAGTTTGCTACTAAGACTGCAATCAATTTTCATCTACCCAAAGAAATCATATACCCTTCAGCATTCATGCTGCATTTGTCCCTAATCCCCCAGCCACCGGCAACCACGTCTACTTTCTGTCTCTATAGATTTCTCTATTTTGGACATTTTATATAAGTGGAGTAATACAGGATGTGGGATTTTGTAACTGACTCCTCTCAGCACAGTGTTTACTATGTGCATGTATCTTGTTTGTAAATTTCCCAAATTTCCTTCTGTTACTGATATCTGTATTCATTCCATTATGGTTAGATAGATAGCTGCTTTGTAAGATTTTAACCTTTTTAAATTTATTAAGGTTTGGCTTATGGCCTAGCATCTGGTTTGTCAGAGAGAATGTTTTGTGGACACTTGAGACATGAAATTAAAAGATGCTTGCTCCTTGCAAAAAAAGCTATAACCAACCTAGACAGCATATTAAAAAGCAGAGACATTACTTTGCCAACAAAGGTCCGTCTAGTCAAAGCTATGGTTTTTCCAGTAGTCATGTATGGACGTGGGAGTTGGACTATAAAGAAAGCTGAGTGCTGAAGAATTGATGCTGTGGTGTTGGAGAGGACTCTTGAGAGTCCCTTGGACTGCAAGAAGATCCAACCAGTCCATCCTAAAGAAAATCAGCCCTGAATATTCATTGGAAGGACTGACACTGAAACTGAATCTCCAATAGTTTGGCCACCTGATGCAAAGAACTGACTTACTGGAAAAGACTCAGATGCTGGGAAAGATTGAAGGCAGGAGGAGAAGGGGATGACAGAGGATGAGATTGTTGGATAGCATCACCGACTCGATGGATGAGTTTGAGCAAGCTCCGGGAGTTGATGATGGACAAGGAAGCCTGGCATCCTGCAGTCCATGAAGCTGCAAAAAGTTGGACATGACTGAGCAGCTGAACTGAACTGAGAAGAATATGCATTCTGCAATTTGATGAAATGTAGTTATTATCTATTAGGTTTAGTTGGTTTACAATATTCAAATCCATTTCCTTTTTGTTCTTCTGTCTTGAATATAGTATTCTTGGTTGACAATTTTTTTCTTTTAGTACTTTGAAAATCTTATCCTGCTACTCCTAGACGTCTGTTGTTCCTGATGAGAAATCAACCGTTAAACTATTGGAGTTGTACATTTGGGTATTTTTCTCTTGCTACTTTCAAGATTTTCTCTTTGGTGTTGACTTTTAGCTCTTTTGCCAATGTGTCTGTGTGTGGATCTTTTTGCATTTATCCTACTTAAATTTGTTCATCTTACTGAATATATAGTTTAATGTTTTTTCTTTTTTTTAAAAAATCAAAATTTCAGTCCCATTATTTTTCTTATATTTTTCACCTCCTTTCTTGCCTTCCTTTCTGAAATCTTGCTACAATATCTTGGAGCACTTAACTGTGTTGGAGAAGACTCTTGAGAGTCCCTTGGACTGCAAGGACATCAAACCAGTCAATCCTAAAGGAGATCAGTCCTGGGTGTTCATTGGAAGGACTGATGCTGAAGCCGAAGCTCCAATACTTTGGCCACCTGATGCAAAGAGCCGAGTCATTACAAAAGACCCTGATGCTGGGAAAGACTGAAGGCAAGAGGAAAAGGGGACGACAGAGGACGAGATGGTTGCATGGCATCCCTGACTCCATGGACATGAGTTTGAACAAACTCCGGGAGATGGTGAAGGAGGACAGGGAAGCCTGGGGTGCTGTAGTCTAGACTTGTAAAGAGACAGACATGACTGAGTGGCTCAACAACAACAAATTGTGTACTATATATCTTTAAGGCTGTGTTAATTTTTTGAAAAATATTTTTTGTCTTTGTCTTTTGGACTGCATAATATTTCTTGAGTTCTCTTAAAGTTTGCTGATTCTTTCTTCTGCAAATTAAGATATACTATTGAGCCCTTCTAGTAAATTTTTTATTTCAGTTATTATAGTTTATTATCTCCAGAATTTTAAAAATAATTTTTATGTCTTTATGAGTATTCTCTGTTTGGTGAGATATTGTTACCATACCTTCCTTATAATGGCTGCTTTGAAGTTTTTATTAAATGTTACACCTGAAACCTCTGAAAGGCAATATCTGTTACCTGCTTTTGTTCTTGCATGGACCGTATAATTCTGTTTCTTTGAATGTCTTTTAATTTTGTTTTAATGGAAAATGGAGCATTTTAGATGATATAGTGATTCTGGATACTAATTTCCCTCTACCCCATCCCAGAGTTGGGGGCTGGTTGTTGTTGGCCTGCTTGTTTAGTGATTTGGTGGACTGCTTTAGACATGTCTGTTTCCCTGATTTTTGATAGCACTCATATAGGGTGAGGCCATGGGCTTCAGTAACTGTGGTATGACAGTGCTTTTAGTGGGACTCTCTGTGCCTTCTCTTTGGATTTCATTGTTAAATGGTCCACCTCTGTTGCTATCACACCCAGTTCTTAGTCTCTTTGATTACTAATTGATTGCTCTGTTGTTTTTGGCAATGCCTTGGGATATATTAATAAATTACTTCACAGTGTGATTCAGTTAAATTTGGGCCCCTTTGCAAGAGTAGTTTTTAGGTGAGTCTTTGAGATTTCCTGTGGCCATACAGGAGCCATTAGGTATTCTTTCTGGTAAACTCTCTGCCTTGTGATTTAGTTTATTGCTCTCCTTCCTCTTAATTGTCTGGCATTGAAATCTTTATTGTTTTTGAGAGTACCCTTAGCCTTGAACTTCCCATGTATTAATTTAAATGAAGTCAGTTCTTCTGTTTGTGTTGTCTCTTCCTCTGGGAAAAAAAACCTCTGCCACAGCTCTAGATCTAGGGGTAGTTACAGTGGCCTGCATTTCTGGGAGCCACACTCCTGCTTTATTAGAAGGGCCCTGGTATAGGCAGTAACCTCTGATCTCAGTTTGCTTCTCCTGGTTTGCTAACTCTAAGCCATGGGCAAGCTGATATAATGGTGATCAGGATACTGTTATAGGCCTGTTGCTCCTGAGATAGAGCCTTTCTTCTGTGAGTGGGTATGGGAGAAGCAAGGAGCTCCTGACTTCTCAGCTGCACTTTCTGGTCTTTAGTTGCTACATAGCTGGTAGACTGGTATACTGGTAGATTAGGTGTACTAATATCCTGCCTTTCTTTGGGAGATACCTCAGTGTCACCTAGAGGGTGAGGGGAGGGTCAGCCCTCTGTTCTTGGCTGTATTCACCTGAGGTAGAATTCCTGCATGCTGAACTGGGAGTCTGGAGGAGGAATACAGGACTGCACTTCAAATGCCACAGACCCTCGCCATTCTTACCAAGTTTTAGTAGATTTGTTTCAATAACAATTTCTTCATTTGCTCTTTGACTATAAGAACTTCTGGAGACTTCAAAGGATTCTTATTTTTGCTAATTTTTATCAGTTATATTGTTTTATTAGGGAGTTGATCTACAGAGGTCCTCATTCATTCATTCTGGATGAGTCCCAGTGGTCATGTTTTAAAGCCTTGCTTAAGACAGCCCTTTTAAATTAATTATTTCTTTAGTTATTCAGGTGCTGCTTTACACATGTGTTTAAAACGTTTTCTATTCTATTTTATACCTCAAAAAGTCACAATAAAATAGACTCCATCTTTGGATAAATTCACATGTAAGTCCAACACTCAAGAACTGAATTCTGATTCAATCCCTTCCACATATTAACTATGAGGTCTTGAGCAGGTTACTTAATCACCCTGAATTTATTTCCACATCCAAAATTTTGAGATAACAGTAGCTATTTGTACATTAAATAATACATGTGAAAGCAATTGGTAAAGCTCTAAAAACTTAGTGGAGATTATTATTACTAGTTTAAATCACGTCTGTAATGAAGTGTCTGCCTCTCTTTTCATTCTTATTTAAGAATACTATTTATAAAATTTATCTTAAAGTCAATTGTTATATTTTACCTGTTTTTGAACTCCTTCATGTTATCATAAATAAATATTTGTATAAAATGAACTGGGATATCACCTAGTAAATGATTTCTTTAGATAAGTTTGTTGTGGAATTACAGTAGTAGAAGGGGAAAACAACATTTTTAATATACATCTTTGGAGTATGTGTGTGGAATCTTAAAATTTTATTTTTTAAAGTCCAGCATATTTATGCTTATATTTTGTCTATGCTATCTTCAGAATATCCTGGCTTTAAATCCTCGAACACAGTCTCATGCAACTCTGCGTTCCACTTTGGCCAAGAAATTAGACAAGAAACATTGGAAAAGAAATCCTGATAAGAACTGCTTTGTAAGTACCACTGATACATGGTTTCATGCTGAAAATTATCTCATTCTACACTGTAAGACACAATTTTATATATACTTAGAAATATAATTAAATATGTATAAAATACAGCAGTAGTTTTTTCATATTTAAATATTTTATATTTGAATGTTCTAAAAATGTGATTAATTTTGCTTCTTAAAAAATCTTTGAAATAGATTAAAATCATATAAATTTAGTTTGTGCCAAGTTTTATTTTTTGAAAATGAATAAAAACCTCTTAAAATAATTTTATAATAACACAATGATATAGAAGAGTTACCAAATTTCAGATATAATTCAACTGAAGAAGGGTATACTAGTATATACAAACTGTTATTAAATATTCTTTTGGGGAACATATAAACATTAAGTATTCAATATGAACATCTTATATTTCCAGATGAGGTGCAGGTGGAAAAATCTGTGATTACTGACTGCTAGAATGTTATTTACTTGGGTCCATGAAATCATTATAGGGCTGGGATTATTAGGCTATAAATGGGGATTAAGTAAGTACAACTTTGAAGGCAATATTTAATATGCCATTGTATGAGGTATAAATATTTGTTAGGAGAACAACTTCCTTTTCACCTGATTTCCCAAAATTAATTTCTCCAAGGACTTCTCTGGTGGCTCAGATGGTAAAAGAGTCCACCTGCAATGCAGGAGACCTGGGTTCAATCCCTGGGTTGAGAAGATCCTCTGGAGAAGGAAATGGCAACCCACTCCAATATTCTTGCCTGGAGAATCCCATGGACAAAAGAGCCTGGTGTTCTACAGTCCATGGGGTTGCAAAGAGTTGGAGAAAAATTAATTTCTCCAACAGTAATTTTCTCCAAGTGATTAGTGAGTGAGCCATTTAATAAGTATAAACTTATTTAACATTAGCTCTTTTGATACTTTGTGTATATGTTCTTTTTAAAACAATGATTTTTAGTTTATTTTTATGTATTTCTTAGCTACATATAAACTCTTTTAGAATAGGAATTGAGGGTATTTGTATATGTACATTTGTATTTATCTGATTTTTAATTTTTCTGTCACTGGCCAACCAGCAAAGTTTTTTGAATTAAAAAAGAGAGATAAAATACAGGGAAACATGATTTGCAATGATAACCACTTAACTAGAAGATTTAGATTTGTAATTCAGTTTTTCTTGCTCCACTTCTGTGAGCTTTGCATTCTACCATGACATCTCTCATAGAGGTCTCTGGAAGGACACTAGTGTGGTCCAAATTAGATCAAGGAATGAATCAACTATCAGGTGTGATCCTGTATAATGATATAAACAGTTGAAGGACACTGAAAAAAGAATCATGTAATTTTCAAACTTAGAAATCCTTTAATGATTATCAAGTCTCTCTCATTTTAAATGTGTGAGAACTATGATCCAGATAAATTAAGCTCTCTAGGGTTTCCCCTTTATAGATTATTATAGAGATACCAAGGGAACATTTTATGCAAAGATGGGCTCAATAAAGGACAGACATGGTAGGGACCTAATCAAAGTACAAGACATTAAGAAGACGTGGCAAGAGTGCACAGAAGAACTGGACAAAAAAGATCTTCATGATCCATATAATTGCAATTGTGTGATCACTGACCTAGAGTCAGACATCCTGGAATGTGAAGTCAAGTGGGCCTTAGGAAGCATCACTACAAAGAAGGCTAGTGGAGGTGATGGAATTCCAGTTGAGCTATTTCAAATTCTGAAAGATGAGGCTGTGAAAGTGCTGCACTCAATATGCCAGCAAATTTGGAAAACTCAGCAGTGGCCACAGGACTGGAAAAGGTCAGTTTTCATTCCAGTCCAAAAGGCAATGCAAAAGAATGCTCAAACTACCACACAATTGCACTCATCTCACATGCTAGTAAAGTGATGCTTAAAATTCTACAAGCCAGGCTTCAGCAATATATGTATCGTGAACTTCTAGATGTTCAAGCTGGTTTTATGAAAGGCAGAGGAACCAGAGATCAAATTGCCAACATCCGCTGGATCATCAAAAAAGCAAGAGAGTTCCTGAAAAACATCTATTTCTGCTTTATTGACTATGCCAAAGCCTTTGACTGTGTGGATCACAATAAACTGATAAATTCTGAAAGAGATGGGAATACCAGACCACCTGACCTGCCTCTTGAGAAATCTGTATGCAGGTCAGGAAGGAACAATTAGAACTAGACATGGAACAACAGACTGGTTCCAAATAGGAAAAGGAGTACGTCAAGGCTGTATATTGTCACCCTGCTTATTTAACTTACATGCAGAGTACATCATGAGAAATGCTGGGCTGCAGGAAGCACAAGCTGGAATCAAGATTGCTCGGGGAAATATCAATAACCTCAGATATGCAGATGATACCACCCTTATGGCAGAAAGTGAAGAAGAACTATAGAGCCTCTTGATGAAAGAGAAAGAGGAGAGTGAAGAAGTTGGCTTAAAGCTCAACATTCAGAAAACTAAGATCATGGCATCTGGTCCCATCACTTCACGGGAAATAAATGGGGAAACAGTGGAAACAATGGCTGAATTTATTTTTCTGGGCTCCAAAATCACTGCAGATGGTGACTGCAGTCATGAAATTAAAAGACGCTTACTCCTTGGAAGAAAAGTTATGACCAACCTAGATAGCATATTGAAAAGCAGAGACATTACTTTGCCAACAAAGTAGTCAAGCCTATGGTTTTTCCAGTGGTTGTATATGGATGTGAGAGTTGAACTATAAAGAAAGCTGAGCACCAAAGAATTGATGCTTTTGAACTGTGGTGTTGGAGAAGACTCTTGAGAGTCCATAGGACTGTGAAGAGATCCAAGCAGTCCATCCTAAAGGAGATCAGTCCTGAGTGTTCATTGGAAGGACTGATGTTGAAGCTGAAACTCCAGTACTTTGGCCACCTCATGTGAAGAACTGACTCATTTGAAAAGACCCTGATTCTGGGAAAGATTGAGGGCAGGAGGAGAAGGGGATGATAGAAGGGGAGATGGTTGGATGACATCATCGCCTCAATGGACATGGGTTTGGGTGGACTCTGGGAGTTTGTGATGGACAGGGAGGCCTGCCATACTGCAGTTCATGGGGTCGCAAAGAGTTGGATATGACTGAGTGACTGAACTGTTCTGAAACTTTTTATTTAGAAGGAGAGACATTCACCATTATTATTGTTGTGTTTTTATTATTCTTATTTTATGAAAAATTAGTATTTTCATTCTATAATGTTAGCTTATAAATTGAGTGTCTCATATTTTCATTAGTTTTTTTTTGGTAATTGACTAGGATAAAATAAAATAGGTTTTCTGCATTAAATACATATTGGCACAGGTTTCTAGGAAAGCAGTTTGACAGTGTCTTTGTCAGTATCTTTGACAATATTTGTTAATACATGTGTTAGTTTTCTAGGACTGTTATAAAAAAGTATTGCAGACTGGGTGGCCTGAAGAACAGTTTATTTTCTCCATGTTCTGGAGGCTAGGAATCTGAGATCAAGGTGTCAGCTTGGTTGATTTCTTCTGAGGCATCCCTCTTGATGATAGGTGGTTGCCTTTTCACTCTCTTCTCATGGTCTTCCCCCTGTATGTGTCCAAATATCCTCTTATAATGACACCAATATATCAGATAAGAGCCATTCTGATGACCTCATTTTAATTTATTTACCTCTTTTAAGACTGAATCCAAATACATATACATTCTGAGATACCGGGGTTTAAGCCTTTGATAAATGAATTTCAGGGGATTCAGTCCATAAGACACTGGAGAAGGGAATGGCAAACCACTTCAGTATTCTTGCCTTGAGAACCCCATGAACAGTATGAAAAGGCAAAATGAAAGGATACTGAAAGAGGAACTCCCCAGGTCAGTAGGTGCCCAACACACTACTGGAGATCAGTGGAAAAATAACTCCAGAAAGAATGAAGGGATGGAGCCAAAGCAAAAATAGTATCCAGCTGTGGATGTGACTGGTGATAGAACCAAGGTCTGATGCTGTAAAGAGCAATATTGCACAGGAACCTGGAATGTCAGGTCCATGAATCAAGGCAAATTGGAATGGTCAAACAAGAGATGGCAAGACTGAACGTCAACATTCTAGGAATCAGCAAACTAAAATGGACTGGAATGGGTGAATTTAACTCAGATGACCATTATATCTACTAATGTGGGCAGGAATCCCTCAGAAGAAATGGAGTAGCCATCATGGTCAACAAAAGAGTCCAAAATGCAGTACTTGGATGCAATCTCAAAAACGACAGAATGATCTCTGTTCGTCTCCAAGGCAAACCATTCAATATCATGATAATCCAAGTCTATGCCCCAACCAGTAACACTGAAGAAGCTGAAGTTGAGCTGTTCCATGAAGACCTACAAGACTTTTAGAACTAACACCCAAAAAAGATGTCCTTTTCATTATCAGTTCAGTTCAGTCACTCAGTCGTGTCTGACTCTTTGCGACCCCATGAACTGCAGCACACCAGGCCTCCCTGTTCATCACCATCTCCCGGAGTTCACTCAGACTCATGTCCATCGAGTCCGTGATGCCATCCAGTCATCTCATCCTCGGTCGTCCCCTTCTCCTCCTGCCCTCAATCCCTCCCAGCATCAGAGCTTTTTCCAATGAGTCAACTCTTCTCATGAGGTGGCCAAAGTATTGGAGTTTCAGTTTTAGCATCATTCCTTCCAAAGAAATCCCAGGACTGAGCTCCTTCAGAATGGACTGGTTGGATCTCCTTGCAATCCAAGGGACTCTCAAGAGTCTTTTCTAACATCACAGTTCAAAAGCATCAATTCTTCGGTGCTCAGCCTTCTTCACAGTCCAAATCTCACATCCATACATGACCACTGGAAAAACCATAGCCTTGACTAGACGGACCTTAGTTGGCAAAGTAATGTCTCTGCTTTTGAATATGCTATCTAGGTTGATCATAACTTTTCTTCCCAGGAGTAAGCGTCTTTTAATTTCATGGCTGCAATCACCATCTGCAGTGATTCTGGAGCCCCCCAAAATAAAGTCTGACACCATTTCCACTGTTTCCCCAACTATTTCCCATAAAGTGATGGGACCGGATGCCATGATCTTCGTTTTCTGAATGTTGAGCTTTAGTCAAGGCTGTATATTGTCACCCTTTTCATTATAGGGGACTGGAATGCAAAAGTAGGAAGTCAAGAAACACCTGGAGTAACAGGCAAATTTGGCCTTGGAATGCGGAATGAAGCAGGGCAAAGACTAATGGAGTTTTGCAAAGAAAATGCACCGGTCATAGCAAACACCCTCTTCCAACAACACAAGAGAAGACTCTACACATGGACATCACCAGATGGTCAACACCGAAATCAGACTGATTATATTCTTTGCAGCCAAAGATGGAGAAGCTCTATACAGTCAACAAAAACAAGACCAGGAGCTGATTGTGGCTCAGATCATGAACTCCTTATTACCAAATTCAGACTCAAATTGAAGAAAGTAGGGAAAACCGCTAGACCATTCAGGTATGACCTAAATCAAATCCCTTATGATTATACAGTGGAAGTGAGAAATAGATTTAAGGGCCTAGATCTGATAGATAGAGTGCCTGATGAACTATGGAATGAGGTTCGTGACATGGTACAGGAGACAGGGATCAAGACCATCCCCATGGAAAAGAAATGCAAAAAAGCAAAATGGCTGTCTGGGGAGGCCTTACTAATAGCTGTGAAAAGAAGAGAGGTGAAAAGCAAAGGAGAAAAGGAAAGATATAAGCATCTGAATGCAGAGTTCCAAAGAATAGCAAGAAGAGATAAGAAAGCCTTCTTCGGTGATCAATGCAAAGAAATAGAGGAAAAGAACAGAATGGGAAAGACTAGAGATCTCTTCAAGAAAATTAGAGCTACCAAGGGAACATTTCATGCAAAGATGGGCTCGATAAAGGACAGAAATTGTATGGACCTAACAGAAGCAGAAGATATTAAGAAGAGGTGGCAAGAATACACGGAAGAACTGTACAAAAAAGATCTTCATGACCCAGGTAATCATGATGGTGTGATCACTCACCTAGAGCCAGACATACTGGAATGTGAAGTCAAGTGGGCCTTAGAAAGCATCACTACAAACAAAGAGTGGAGGTGATGGAATTCCAGTAGAGCTATTTCAAATCCTGAAAGATGATGCTGTGAAAGTGCTGCACTCAATATGCCAGGAAATTTGGAAAACTCAGCAGTGGCCACAGGACTGGAAAAGGTCAGTTTTCATTCCAATCCCAAAGAAAGGCAATGACAAAGACTGCTCAAGCTACTGCACAATTGGCACTCATCTCACACAGTAGTGAAGTAATGCTCAAAATTCTCCAAGCCAGGCTTCAGCAATACGTGCACTGTGAACTTCCTGATGTTCAAGCTGGTTTTAGAAAAGGCAGAGGAACCAGAGATCAAATTGCCAACATCTGCTGGATCATCGAAAAAGCAAGAGAGTTCCAGAAAACATCTATTTCTGCTTTATTGACTATGCCAAAGACTTTGACTGTGTGGATCACAATAAACTGGAAAATTCTGAAAGAGATTGGAATACCAGACCACCTGACCTGCCTCTTGAGAAATCTGTATGCAGGTCAGGAAGGAACAGTTAGAACTGGACATGGAACAACAGACTGGTTCCAAATAGGAAAAGGAATACATCAAGGCTATATATTGTCACCCTGCTTATTTAACATCTATGCAGAGTACATCGTGAGAAATGCTGGACTGGAAGAAGCACAAGCTGAAATCAAGATTGCCGGGAGAAATATCAATCACCTCAGATATGCAGATGACACCACCTTTATGGCAGAGAGTGAAGAGGAACTAAAAAGCCTCTTGATGAAAGTGAAAGAGGAGAGTGAAAAAGTTGGCTTAAAGCTCAACATTCAGAAAACAAAGATCTGGTCCCATCACTTCATGGGAAATAGATGGGGAAACAGTGTAAACAGTGTCAGACTTTATTTTTGGGGGCTCCAAAATCACTGCAGATGGTGATTGCAGCCATGAAATTAAAAGATTCTTATTCCTTGGAAGAAAAGTTTTGAGCAACCTAGATAGCATATTCAAAAGTGGTGACAAAGATCTGCCTAGGTCTGTCTAGTCAAGGCTATAGTTTTTCCTGTGGTCATGTATGGTTGTGAGAGTTGGACTGTAAAGAAGGCTGAGCGCTGAAGAATTGATGCTTTTGAAGTGTGGTGTTAGAGAAGACTCTTGAAAGTCCGTTGGGCTGCAGAGAGATCCAACCAGTCCATTCTGAAGGAGCTCAGCCCTGGGATTTCTTTGGAAGGAATGATGCTAAAGCTGAAACTCCAATACTTTGGCCACCTCATGCGAAGAGTTGACTTATTGGAAAAAGCTCTGATGCTGGGAGGGATTGGGGGCAGGAGGAGAAGGGGACGACTGAGGATGAGATGACTGGATGGCATCACGGACTTGATGGACATGAGTCTGAGTGAACTCCGGGAGTTGGTGATGGACAGGGAGGCCTGGTGTGCTGCTATTCATGGGGTTGCAAAGAGTCGGACACGACTGAGCGACTGAACTGAACTGAATTGAGTCCATAAGAATACCTTTAAATTATCAAACACTTAAAGCTAGTAATTCATCTTCTAATAGACTATCTTAAGGAGCAAATAAGGAATGTAGGTAAATTATTAAGTAGAAAGAAAATTATCCCAATACTGTTTATTTGTAGAGAAAAATGTGGGTGGGAAAATGTGGATTATAGCTATGTAACTCAGGGCAGATCTATTCCATAGTAAATGGTGCAGCCATTAAATTACTATTTTTAAATAAAATTACTTTTGAAGTAATTAATAATCTGAAAAAGACATAATTTATATTATTAATTTATGGACAAGGTATAGAACAACAGTATATTTCAGAATGGTTGTATATAGTTTTACAGAACCATACCTATACACATATTCATACAGAATAAAATGAAATGTTAATAGTAATTGTATTTGTTTTCTTAGCACTTTTGTATATTTTAGATGTGCTATAATAGCAAGTGTTTGAGGAAAAATGAAAGTTTTAAAGATATGTTAGTATTATCTCAATTATAAGATCAGATTTATTGCTCTGGATATATACTTGAAAACTCTATGTATTAACTGTATATACTGTATTAACAAAGAACAGTGAAATATGTTTCCAAAGAGGGAATATGTAACTAGAGTTGAAAGTTATCCTCAATGTCATTAAAAAATGCTGTTCTTCTCCTTTTCATTATTATTCTCTTTGTGCTTCCATGAAGAAATGAATAAAAGTATTACCACACGATATGATTTATTTTTTAATTTATAAATTTTCATACTTGAGTTTTATAATTACTCATCTAAATTAAAAAACATGCATAAAACAAATATGAGAAGATTCTCTAAGGTGTAGAGAGGGCTAATTAACTAGGAATATGGAACCTGAAACATGACAGCGTGATGAACTCCCTGGGTTTTCTTTTTTTCTGCATATATCTTGGAGCCTTGGAGCTGAAGAAGTTAGAAAACCAGAAATGTTAGCTGATACAGACACACACACACACCCCTCAACAAAAGTCTGCTCTTTCTAGCCAAAATATGAAGAAATGAACAGTTTCTTTTCTGTTCATAGTAAGACGAAAGACTTTTAGATAGTAACAGCTATACTCTAGCTGAATACAGCAAACAACAAAAATGTGACCTCATCCCAATGTACACATAAACGCTGAGCAGGGAGCCTGGACTTCAGTCCTGTGATGAGATGATGAGATGCTCCAACCCCTCTGCGTGGTGAAAGGAAGGGAGTCAGGACTTTCATGCTCACTAGCTGCCTGGTAACCAAGGCAGCCCACATCCCAGACCACTGAATTTCTACCTTTATCAAGAAGAGGAGAAACAGGCTGAGGCTGAAAAATACCCCAAAGGGATATAACAGGTAAAAACTTCCTAAATTTAGCAAGAGACACAAATCTACAGATTCAAAAACCTCTGTGAAACACTAGGGAATCCATATAAGACATATCATAATTAAATTTCTGGGAACTAAATACAAAAACAGTATCTTGAAAGAAGCTAGCCTGTTTCCCTTAAGGCGAGGGCACCTCCTATGGGCAGTTGTGCTCCAGACCCTTGCCCTGTGGCTCTAAGACTAGACACTATCACTGGCCCATCCTTGATCAGTGTTTCCTTTTCTACCCTGCTTCATCCCTCCTGTATTGTTATTTCCTGAAGAGCACTCCATAAATCGCATGTTTCAAATTCTGCTTTTAGGGAAAGTGAAAAGTGAAAGTTGCTCAGTCGTGTCAGACTCTTTGAGACCCCATGGACTATAGAGTTCGTGGAATTCTCCAGGCCAGAATACTGGAGTGGGTAGCCTTTCCCTTCTCCAGGGGATCTTCCCAACCCAGGGTCTGAACCCAGGTCTCCCACATTGCAGGCGGACTCTTTACCAGCTGAGCCACCAGGAAAGCCCAAAAATACTAGAGTAGGTAGCCTATCCCTTCTCCAAGGGATCTTCTCGACCCAGGACTCAAACTGGGGTCTCCTGCATCGCAGGCAGATTCTTTACCAACTGAGCTACCAGGGAAGCCTTTGCTAACTAAAGAACCAAACCTTGCTGTTAAGTAGCAGCAGCACTTAACATAGGCAGTCACTTTCTCCTTCCTGCAATTTTTCTTTTCGCTTCCCTTCCAGGACCTCAAACTCCTTTTTTCTTCTTTCCTCATTGGCGTCTTCTCAGCTTCTTTGTTGGCTCTTCCTCATTTTCTCACTCCTAAATATCAGAGTGCCCAGGGTTCAGATCTTTCTGTCTTTCTTTAAAGACTCAGTAAGTTGTTGATCACATTCTCTCTCCTCATTTTAAATATCATCTATATAGACTGATGGTTCCTGCATTTATCTCTCTTGCCTGGACTACCTTCTTTAATTCTAGACTTCTGTAACCAAGTGCCTAATGAATGTGTGTTTGCGCTTAGTTGCTCAGTCATGTCTGACTCTTTGCAACCCCATGGACTGCAGCCTATAGACTCCTCTGTCCATGGGATTTCCCAGGCAAGAATACTGGAATGGGTTGTCATTTCCTTCTCCAGGGGATCTTACCAGCCCCAGGGTCTAGTGAATACCTTCACTTAAATCCCTAACAGGAATTTCAGTGTTCACATGTCAAAAATCCAAATTACGATCTTACATCCAAGATCTATTGTTCCTGGAGTCATCTCTATCCATCACTTTTCTGAGAGCAAAATATTGAGTTCTCAATTTTATTTGTCTCTCCTCCCATACTTAATTAGAAGATCCGTTGGATATACCTTCAGTTACATTAGCTAGAATCTGATTATTTCTCATCACTTCCACCACTTCCTGCCTTTCTAAACTATCATTATTTTTCATCTGAATTATTTTAGTTGATTTGTAATGGTTGCCATGCTTATGCCCTTTCCTGGCAGAATATCTTTATAATAATACATCTTAGAAATCCTTTTAATATTCCTGTGCTCAGAAACTTTCAGTGATTTTTCCAGCTTACTTGGGAGTTTGCAGAGTTTCCTTTGTACACCTCGGCAAGGCTTTCTCCGGCCACTCTGTTTAAAACTCTAGCCTGCCACCATACTAAGCTCTTCTCAGACTTTGCTTAATTTTTTTTCATGGCACCCATCACTGATATACTGTTTTCTTATTCACTGATTTGTTTATTGTCAGTTTTTTCCCACTGCTAAGTCGCTTCAGTCGTGTTTGACTCTGTGAGACTCCATAGACAGCAGCCCACCAGGCTCCCCCGTCCCTGGGATTCTCCAGGCAAGAACACTGGAGTGGGTTGCCATTTCCTTCTCCAATGCATGAAAGTGAAAAGTGAAAGTGAAGTCGCTCAGTCATGCCCGACTCTTAGTGACTCCATGGATTGCAGCCCACCAGGCTCCTCCGTCCATGGGATTTTCCAGGCAAGAGTACTGGAGTGGGTTGCTATTGCCTTCTCCGTTTTTCCCACTAGAATATGAAATCCAGGTGGGCATGGATTGTTATGTTTTGTTCATTATATATTTTGTTTCATAAGCTGTGTCCCCAGCATCATGAACCCTTGGTGCTCACTAAAGATGTGTTGAAAGAATTCAACCCTTCTTTTACATAGTCTTCACATGCTAGATGTAAGGATCACATATTTTTTTGGTATACAGTATCCAGACTACTGCTACATATTGTGTTTGATTTTAATCATGATTTAAATGAACAACCCAGATTTGTTTCTTCATTTTACTGACTATGCTGAAAATATTAAATTATTTACTTAAACTCATTAAAATTACTTAGTTTTGTAGCCCTATCTAGAATTCTGGTCATCTGAATCTTGTGTGCCTTTTCTAGTGTATTGCCTCCTTAGAAAACATGAATAAGATTATTAGAAAATAGATACTTCAAAGTTAAGGAAAATGCATATTGTAATGGTTGTCGCCATTACATTGAAGGAACCTTATAGCATTTATGAAGGCAGCTAAAGAGGTCTTTTTGAGCTAACTCCCTGACTATCGAATGTAAAAGCTTGACATGTTTGTGTTTATTTTGTTTTATTTTCTAATTATTTTGCATTAACTTTACAATTTTCTATTTTGATTTGACTCAGATAATCACTGCCTTATCATTCTTAGCACACCTACATCGGGGTCATGGTTTGGCTTTATTTGAGTAGAGTTCTCTCTCTTTCTCTTTCTCTTTCCACTTTAGCCCTTGAAACAACCATATGTGAAGCACTGTAGTAATGCCACTCAAAGGTAAATAAAATATGCAAAATAATTAGTTTAAAATTGTCTATTAAATTAAATCACATTTAGTTTTAATAAACAAATATTTGTTTGTAGGTTTTATAGAAATTCTGAAATTTTTTACTCAGGAATTTCTTTCCTTGCCAAGTTAATACGATTCTAGTGATAATTAGAAATTCTGAATTCAGTAGGGGATTTAAACTGGCAAATGTGTTTTTACTGGTTAATGAACCACAAAGCAGTTATTTCCAGTATCTGTTAAGCAGGTGTTCCATAACTGCTGTTTATTTTTGCTGTTTTTTTAAAGTGTTGAACTGTCCTAATTACATAAATATTTTTACTCTTTTTCCATTAGCAATTTTTAAAGACCAGAAAATGTTACAAATCAGAAAATTTGTCCCGGGTGAAAATAAAAAGGAAAGGCAATTAAAGACAGTTATTTGACATGATTTTGGAAATTTTAGCTAATTTATTTAAAATTCATGGCATGTAGTAGGTGCTCAAAATGAAATAATAAAAATAAGAATAAACTGTAATATATATTAAGAATTTACTGAGTAGTTATATTTCAAAGTGCTTTGTGTAAAGTAACCCATTTAAGCCTCAGAACCACCCATACTATATTTTATCTTCATTCATCGATGAAGGAAGCTTAAGAAACCTAGGAGTCCACAACTAAGAGGCTGAACTTATGCACTATGGTACCAGAGCTCTTTAAGCAGACTTTTAAAAATAATTAGATAAAAATAAATCATTGCCCTTTTTTCTTCTAGGAGGTAACTTAAGTAATAAATAAGGTTTGATAACCACGTTTTTTTTTTTCCCCTTCATAGTCTTAGTCACTGCTTTGTTTCTTCATTTATTGCCTGTTTAAAATGGGCCAGGCATGGCACCACTTAGAACTCTGGAATGAAGATGAACATGATACAGGCCCTTCCAAGAAGGTTTCATGTTTTTTGGAGGAAGACAGCAAATTAATATGTAGTACTCTTTCAAAGGATGAACCATGAAGGAACTTTAATTATCAGTGTGAGTTGGTCAGATTTGCCTTGAGATGTATCAGTCTATAACTTTCAGTGTGGAAGCTGGGTTCAATGCAGAAGGGGTGAAGCAGGGTCTCTGAGAATAATGTGGAAGGCTGGAAGACAAAATCATGAAGACCAGGGACAGTGGGTATGTAGAAGAGAGGACAAGCTTGAATATAGTTAGGAGGTGTCCTAGTCTGTTTGGGCTACTATAACAGAAATATCACAGACTAGGTGGCTTAAATGATAAACATTTATTTCTTATACTTCTGGAGGCTGGGAAGTTTAAGGTCAAGGCGCTGGAAGATTTAATATCTGCTGAGGGCCTGCTTCCTCATTCATAGATGGATTTTTGCTGTGTATTCTCATGGCACAAGAGATGAGAGAGCTCTCTGAAGCCTCTTTTATAAAGGCACTAATCCCCTCTATGAGGGTTCCACCCTTATGACCTAACACCTCCCAAAGGCCAGCAACTTCTAACACCATCACACTGAGGTTTAGGTTTTTCAGTATGCAAATTTTGAGGGATCACAAATATTTAGTCCATAACAGGACATAAATATGATTTGGGAGTTGACTTTATGTGGGCATTTTGTTGTGTATAGGATAAATTGAGAGAAATCTTGAATTCAGTTTGAGATCTTTTGAGTTTCTTGTACCTGTGGGACATCCTGTTTAGTTTAAAGCTTGTAGCTAAGTATAGGGGTCCGGAATGCAGATGAAGAGTTTTCAATAATCAGAATACAAGTGGGTAAGTAAAAGCCTGTGGGTAGAGCTACCCAGGAAGAGTATGTAGAATGGAAAGAGTGTGGAGGTTAGACTTTGGGGACTTCGCACAGGTATTAGGGAGAAGCGAGTTAGGCATTGGCCTCAGGTGAAAAATGTAAAAGAGGCACCAAAAGACTCAGTAATCAAGGTAAATAATACAAACATATAAATCATACAAAATGTATAAGTGATGCAAGGATGTATAAAACACATATATGGAAGCACATGCATGCATGCTAAGTTGCTTCAGAGCAACTCTTTGCGACCCTGTGGATTATAGCCTGCCAATCTTCTCTCTCCATGGGACTCTCCAGGTAAGAATACTGGAGTGGTTTGCCATGCCCTCCTCCAGAGGATCTTCCAGACCCAGGGATCAAACCCAGGTTTCTTACATCTCCTGCGTTGGCAGGCAGCTGCTTTACAGCTAGTGCCACCTGAGAAGCCATATGGAGGCACATTTCTTTCCTTTTGCCTCAGTCTCCAGAGTGGCTCAGCTTGGCACTGATAACCAGACAAGGGCGGGCAGATGAGAATTTAGCCAAGAAGCACTATAATGGGTGAGGTGAGGAACACAGAGCTTGGTGAGAGAGTTCTTACCGGAAGCAGGGCTCAATGTGCTCTTCCTGTAATCCCTGATTAGTCAATGTGGTTATTTTTTGTACTTCAAAAATTATCCTTCTAGTTTACCTTATCTGCTGAGTCCATTTTTCCATCTCAATTTTATGTGACTGTTAAGAGATGAAATCCAAGTAGTTAATAAAGTTATTTGTTAGCTAATCTCTTTTAGAAAGTGAAGGTGGAAGCTTGAATCCCCGGCTCTGTTAAACGACATGGGGTGCAGGTCCCAATATTGTTGTTATTGTTTTTATTTACTCACTAAGTCGTGCCCTACTCTTTTGTGACCCCATGGACTGTATCGCCTGCTAGGTTCCTCTGTCCCTGGGATTCTCCAGACAAGAATACTGGAACGGGTTGCCATTTCCTCCTGCAGGGGATCTTCCTGACCCAGGGATTGAATGTGCGTCTCCTGCACTGGCAGGTAGCTTCTTTACCACTGAGTCACCCGAGAAGCACTAGGTCCCTGTATTGGTACATATCAAATTCACAATATGAATTTTTATTTTTAATCTCCAAAACTTAATGAGTTCATGATTCATAGTGAGAAAGCAATCTGATTCTGCCCTGGCCTCTTCTTAAACCATGGTTTGAAACAACTTCTCAAGCTTGAGCTTGCTTTTCTGATTGCTGACAATAGCTTTCTTCCCCAAATAGACTCAGTGCCTGAAGGAGTTTCTCGAATAAAGAAGTAACTGAAACCAAGATTCTTTGCGACTTAATGTCTTCTTAAAAAATACATTGTTTGTGTGGAGAGTACAAATATCAGACTAAAAACTCAGGCATGCAAGAAATAAAACCTCCTTTATTTTTCTGTAACTAAACAATTTTTGTTTTAGAGTGTTTTTAGAGTGTTCTAAAATTTTTGTTTTAGAAGTTTTCACTTCTATCAGAGTGAACGTTTAGTCACTGTCACTCTTAGAATTCTTTTTTCTGTGTTCATAGCCCTCCCCTCCTTCCCCCATTTCTCTGAGCTAATACCTGAGTTTCTGAGTATTTGGCGGCAAGTGTAGTCGGTGATCTAAGCCCAGCTGATGCTTCATAACATCTTTCTGCTAATAACGATCATGGGGAATGGGGAATCATCCTTTACCCCCATTTATCAAGTCCTCTCCTGTCCCTTACCTCTCTTCTACTTTGATGTCACTCTTGAACACATGGCAGTCATTCTTAAGTTCTTCTCAACATTGGGGCTTGGAGCACTTCATGGTTCAGTTGCCTCTTCCCAGGGCTTCATCTAGTGAGTAACAGGTTCTCAAGCTCGTGATTTATATGTACCTTGCTAGAGTTTGTCATTCCCCCTGTCCAGCTTGAGGAACTGATCTTCTTTCTCTGGATCTAACAATATTTCTGGACTCGTCTCTTTCCTTTTGATCCTCGTTTTGTTTCTCCATTCTTAAAGTACTTACATAGCTTAGATGCAAAGGTAGGAGTGGAGGATAAAGTTTGCTTTTAACTCATCACACATAGCCTCCTAAACCCACACTGTCAATCACCCAAGTTCTTTCAGTTTCCTTGAAAACTTGACTTCTGAAATTTGAAATCTCATAGTAAATCTCTTTGTGCCAGTGCTTTCTGCACTTGCATTCTTCCCTTTAAGAAATGAAAATCCTCGGCCTAGTTGCCTAACATGTATCAACTTTAGAAGGAAGGAAACAAAGTTATAGTAAAACATTCCTTATCCCACAGAGCCTGATTTTGAATTTAGATTTAACAGCATTGATGATTATCTCCCATCCTTCATCCAGCAGAGTCTCAAATGAGATCTGTTGGTGTGGGAAGATAGGGTAGGGGTAGGGTAAGTTCCTACTCTGGGTCAGAGAGACTACGAAATAAAGGATCTTAGCCTGACCCTTACTTTGGCTTAGACTAACTAAGACTAAGAGACTAAGAAAGAGGCCAGGGAAAGCCTTCCAGAACTCTGTTGGGAAGCTGAGATGGTACTTGCAGGACTGTGAGAGTGAGTGTCTCCTTAAATTTTGTGACATAGACCCTTCACTTACATCACCATAGTACTGGCCCTGAAAAGAGCTGCCAACCAAAGGGCTTCCACAGTCCTAGAGGTACCAGCCAGCCTGGGACACAGGAATGTCCTCATGAGTGTTTAAACTTGGGTAACAACTGCCAACCTGCAGCAGGGAGTCAGATGGATTTGGATGGCACAAGTGCACCCAGGACTCCTGGCTGGCTCACTGAGGGGCTTCCTGGTCATTAGGTTAATTTCCCAGTAATGCTACTGTATATAGTATGCATTGTGGGTTTTTTTTTTTTTTGAAATTATTAATCTGGTGGGGTTTTTTTTGAAATTATTAATCTGGTATAGTTTAATATAAATATATTTTAAGAACATTTCTCCTGATGAATTACTGTGTTGAGAACATTGTAATGAATTAGAAAAATGGATTTGTTTTTGAATGGTATATTTTAACTGATCTTTATTGGACAGTCTTTGGCATACTTCTAACAAAGGTTAGAAATTATTACTGTATAAGTTTAGTACTTGATTTTATGTTTGTGTTAGGATAGATATTAACTAGAAAAAACTAAGTGATCCTTCAAAGAAAATGCAAGTTTAAAAGGTCAGCAGAGGCAAAAATTTGCAGTTAAAATATTCGGTGAAATGTGACTACCTAAAAATTCTGTCAGGATATACATATATACAGGATATGAAAATTGTCAGGATATACAACTTTAAGAACAACAGGGATTCTGGGCCCAAACTCTTGCTGCGTGGTCATTTGGACATATTTAGACCTTGTTATTTTGAAATTGGGATGAAGTCTTCTGCTATATGAATTCTAACACATAACTGATATTTACTTTAATATAGAAGCATACTGCTTATGGGAAAGGCATTTTGGTAGAAGTCTAGTTAAGAATTTCAAAAGGAGAATTTTGGGAAATCTCAGTTTCTTTAAGAATACAAAATATACCCTGAATTTGTAATTAAAATAGGAAAGCATTGGTTGGTTTCCGTTGTCTACATATGAAATATGAATTCCAAAGAACATCTCCTGAAAATTTTTGGGCATTAATCCAATGACTGGAAATATTTTCTATGGCAGTGAACTCTCTTAGATAATATATTGCATCGTGCTTTCCCATATTTATAAAACACTGTTACAGATAAATTATTTTACTAAATATTTATAGTATATGTGCTTAAAATCTGAGTTGTACAGTTTGATTAATTACCATATATTAATGGAAGGCCTAATATGTGTCCACCAATATGAAAAGTGGGGAAAGGGACAGGTGCTTTTCTTGCCCTGACAGCTTAGTCATTAGAACAAGCATTAAACTCATTCACGACCAAGTGTTACGCATATATATAGCCAAGCAGGGACGTTATAGCTGAAGTAGGTAACCTAGTTTCAGGATTTAGGGTTGAACTTCCCTGAGGAAACAGAATTTAAGTTGAAAATATAGATGAAGGAAGGAAAGAAGATGAAGAAGGATCCCACCAGAGTACAGGCTATATATTGCAAACACTTAAGATGGGGAAGGATATTGAACTAAAGGTACTTTAGCAACGTTAGTGCTGCATGCCTGAAGTGTAGAGTAATGGTGGAAGTACCAAGTCATGAAATAGAAGAGGTCAGAGAGGAGCAGTACAAGTAACAATAACAGTGACAATAGTAATAATGACATTTATTGAAAAGTTCTATTATTTGATGCTTTCATTAAGAGACATGCATGCCATCTCATTAAGAAAGCACACTGAGCTACCTGCTGTAATTTAGAATTTTGCAAAATATTAAGTTCTGTCTTTGAACGTATGTGTTTTCTTGGTGCTTTAGTCCACTCATAGAATAGAATTCTCAGAAATTTATTCTCCAGGCAAAATATGTAATAAAATGTTAATTGACTAAAGAGAAGAAAAGTGTTAACTCTTGATTTCCTGAGGCTGATACAAGAAAGCTTTGCTTTAATTATTTATTTCAGACTGATCACAACTTTCTTCACGTCCATGTGACATACAAATTAAACTCATTTGTAATTGTCAGCCATCAGCCCTGTTGCTTTTATTTTGTTCTTCTTTAGTCTGAAATTTTATCCTGGTTAAGTGGTGGTTCTGCTTTTTTTTTTTTTTTTTAACCGACTTTACTGTTGATTAGAATGCAGTGTCTTGTCTCGTCGGGGTTTAAACTGAACTGGAAAAAACTTGCCTCTAAGTCAGGTGGGTTTCAGCTGGCTTTATGAGCAAAAGAAAGAAATCTTTCTATTTAAAGCTAGCTTTCTTTTCTTTGAGGTTGGGTTTTTATGAAAGAAAACTGTGAAACCTGAAGGGATGACATATCAGCAGAAAGGCTGGTATAAGAATGAGTTACAGAGATAAACTAATTGGGTTCGGTTATTAGTTCTGCAATTTACTAACTGTGTGACCTTGAGTAAATTCCTTTATCTCTTCCTACCTCCATTTCCTCTTTTGTAAATTAAGGATAATAATAGCATCTACTTGATATAGTTGTTGTTAGGATTAAATGAATCAATTTGCATACTATTCTTAAAACAGTTCCTGGCGCAAATGTATATAAATCCTCTGTAACTGTCATTGGTTTGCATTGATGGATTGATGTTCCCAGGTCTGTTTCTGTTACTACATATGTAGGTCCATAATGACAGTGGGTACAGAACGGAGTAACTAAATATGGAAAGAATGTGGAAAGAGACAGGAAAATATTAAGGATGGTAATGGAAAACAGAACAGACATTTCCTGCATTGCTCAGAAATTTCTTAGCAGAAAATTGCATGTGTGTGGCCTCTGTGTGTGTATGTATGTGAGAGAGAGAGAAAGAGAGAAAAAGAGAGAGAAACAGGGAAACAGAGATACCAGATTTTTGAGCTCTGCCTAATATATGCATGGAGTTGGAATGAATTATCTTCCTGAGAATTTTTTTTTGCCATGCTTTGGCCTCTCCAAAAAGCTTCAGTATGACATCTTGGTGCTGCCCAGTTTCATTAGTCTATAGCTCTTCGTTGTCATGGGGACTTCACCCTGGTGGACACTCGTTGTGTGAGTCCCTGCAGGGTACTAAGTGTTAACCTGAAATGTTTCCCTCCCTTAAAAGGGCCGAGAGAGAGTGAAACATTTCCTCTAAACATTTGACAAGGAAGTTTCTCTTCGGAGAATTTGTTCATATAGATTACATATTAATCCAAGAATATTGAAAAAGGAATCCTAAAAATCTGAAACCAAACTGATTTGATTTGTTTATACAGAAATTCTTTGCATAGTCATAAATACTAAACTGGAATTATATGATGCATTGTAGGTCAATAAATACTAAATAATAAAGCAGATGTGTTAAGACTATGTCTGTGAAAACAGAATATGTGTATTTTAAAAGATATTAATGAAGCATATTACTGTATTTGCAAATAAGAAATATCTTTGCATATGGGAAAATAGAATGCTCTCAACAAAAGAAATCAGCTGAATTGTCTTTAGAGCTTAATGGTATATTTTACCTTTGCAAAACATTTATTTGGTGCTCATAACAAATAAATATGCGAGTTTTGCTGTTTTCCCGAATGGACATACAATGGCAGCTGTCTTTCTAATCGCTCCCCTATTCAAACACTAATCGGTGGAACCCACGTAGAATGCTAGCCGCCTGAATAGGTAGACAATGGCAGCAGCGTTTTTAATCACAGTCCTATTCAAGCACTAATCGGAGTGATGATTAAGGGACATTAGAGGGAGCACTTTGACATCTGATCCTTTGAACTGGCGTCTGTGCAGGCTGCACTCCACACAGCTCACTTGGCCAGACTGATTTCCTTAAATAAAGTGCAGTGATTTCCAGTGTAGGAAATATTACATTAGAGCCTATTGAAATGATTAGGAATTGAGGAGCTTTTCTTTCAGTGAGGATTTGCTGTATGCTGTATACTCACAAAACTAGAACATTAATATTGCATGTACTCTGGGTGTCAAGGACTATAGAGACATAGCTTGAAAAAGGTTCTCCTGTAGTCACACACTTAAAATTGAATCTGAATGTGGAACTCTGCTATCATAGTTCTCCATTATGGAAGTTTCTTTGAATTTTTATCTAACTCAGTCAAGATCAGAAGATCCTAACTGCACTGCATTTTTTTTTTTTTTCTGTAGATCAGGGTATTTTATTGTTACCTCTCTTGAGTTGCTTTAATGACAACAAAAACAAGTATTATGTTATATTATATGCATGGTTATGTCTTTAATAAGACAGAATGAAGTGTTTCTATTTTTACTCTCAGAATTTCTAATATCTATTTAGATTTTACTAACCGATTCTCTAGAACATTACATATGATTGATCCTGAAAACATTAATATCTATTCAAAATTTGCAGATTGGATCAGTGGTTAACATTTCAACACCAATATTTGAGGATGTAGCTTTAAATATCTATCTATATATTTCTATATCTATCCATATTTATAATTTATGTTGAAAAACCTTTTCTATCATTGTGTATGAAGACTATGAATTAAACTGACAAAATACATTAATAGAATAAAAAGCATGCACATTTTATTTGATGTTAATACTTTATTTTTATGTCCATAAAGCCTTCATAGAAAAAAAGTGAAGACTCAAAGAAGCAGGTAGACTCATGGGCTTATATAGCATTTTAACAAAGAGTGGTGTATTGTGGAAAAGTGACCAGGCAAAAGAAAAGGGGTTTGACTTCTAAGTGTGGTTAATTGTGGGAAGGTAAGTATATGGGGGAAACTAATGGATGAGAAGATTTATTTAGTAAGGTTTGTTTGTTCATCTTGGTGTCAACTTTCTGTCTTTAGTGATAAGGATTGTTCTCCTGGTACGGGAGAAGGGGGGAGAAACACTTTCACAAGGGGAAATTTATGTCCTGCTTTTAGACAGATAGCAGAGGGCAGAGAGCTCTTTGTGAATTTGCTTTGTCTTAATTGCCTTCAGCTCAAAATAATCTTTCTGCTGAAGGAGCATATTTTGGGGTAGCATACTCTGCCTTCATGTGCAGCCTCTTAGGATTGAACTTGCTGTATTTTTTTTTATGTTCCTTAGTTATAGGAGTCTTTTTCTATAAGAGACAAATATGTATCATAAGTTCTGGAATAAATATAATTGTGGTGTACACTTTTGAGGATATCTGCCCCCCAGTTTACAGACACATAGTGCGGGCCCTTGAATTTGTTCGTGCACCATCTGACTCTGAGCTCATTCTAGAGTCATATTCTGAATCTGATTGAGAAAACTGATCCAACCCAGGAAAAGCAGATTCTCTCTTAGATACCTGGGACAAGAGATGGTATTTTATTCTAGGCTGTTTGGGCAGAAAAAATATGAAACCTGGATGTTGTGGGGTGGCCATTTTCCACCTGACAATTATATTAAAAGAAGAAAAAGCCAGTCTGAAGAGAGAGAAGATTGAGGCAGATGTAGATAAAAAAGCTGCCTAGGTTACTCATGGCTTTTCATCAGGAGAGTTTTGCAGTTTTGTGTTTTATGATATATTCTTGTACCCAAATATAGTCATCTTATTTTGGCTTAAAGGCAATGGCAACCCACTCCAATACTCTTGCCTGGGAAATCCCATGGACGGAGGAGCCTGGTAGGCTGCAGTCCACGGGGTCCCACAGAGTCAGACACGACTGAAGCAACTTAGCAGTAGCAGCAGCAAAGTAGGTTTTAAGTATAGACAACCAAAAAGTCCTAAGGTGCACAATATGACAATTTCTCATATGTCAAATTCTAATGACTTAGAAAAAGATGTTTAATTTTTAGGGAATATACTAAACTTATAATTAAAGTAGGAAAAGAAAAACAGAGTAAGTAGTAGTAAAATTTTACATGTTGAGTGAAACAGTAGAGTGTAATGTAATTAACTCCTGCTTAGAGACAGACTGCCTGTGTGCTAAGTTGCTTCAGTCACGTCTGACTGTTTGAAATGCTGTGGACCATAGCCCATCAGGCTCCTCTGTGCATGGGATTCTCCAGACGAGAATACTGGAATAGGTTGCTTAGGTGAAAATCGTTTCTCTGTGTTTACTGACTTGATCTTGGATACAATTCTTCACTTCTATCAGCTAACTCCAATTTCCTTCAATAAAAAAGGAAAATACTAATAATTAGAGCAATCTAATTAAATTATTTTGAGAATTAAGTGAACTAATAAATTTAAAATGGTATAATATAAAACTTGCGTGCATGCACACCAAGTCTCTTCAGTCATGTCTGACTCGTTGTGACCCCAAGGACTATAGCCCTCCAGGCTCTTCTGTCCATGGGATTCTCTAGGCAAGAATACTAGAGTGGGTTGCCATGTCCTCCTCAGGTGGATCTTCCTGATCCAGGGATCAAACCCACGTCATTCGTGTCTTCTGCATTTCAGTCAGATTCTTTACCACTGAGCCACCGTGGAAGCCCAGTATAAAGCTTAGCACCCGGTAAATGCTCACTAAACAATGTTATGTTATTATTTTATTTTTGTGTACATATGGGGAGTATCTCAGGCTCAGATGGTAAGACCCTTACCTAGTATTTCTTTGAGGAACTGTGTGTCTTCAGTCTTGGTTGTGGTTCCATCCCTAAGTTGTGTCTGACTCTTTGTGACCCATCTACTACAGCACGCCAGCCTTCTGTGTCCCTCACTATCTCCTGGACTTTGCTCAGACTCATGTCCCTTCAGTCAGTGATGCCATCCAACCATCTCATCCTGCATTGTCACCTTCTACTCGTGCTCTCAATCTTTCTCAGCAATCGGGGCTTTTCCAGTGAGTCGGCACTTTGAATCAGGTGGCTAAAGTATTGGAGCTTCAGCATCAGTCCTTCCAATGAATATTCAGAGTTGATTTCCTTCAGGATTGATCTTATTACAATCCAAGGGACTCTAAAGAGTCTTCTCCAGCACCACAGTTCAAAAGCATCAGTTCTTCAGTCATAATTTATAGATATTAAATATTGAGAAAAGCGATAGTACATCTATCTTGTGTGACTTTTTTTTCAAATGTCACATGCTTTTTTTAAAAAATGAGGTAAAATTGGTATGTAACATTATATAAGTTTCAGGTATAAAACATTATAATTCGACATCTGTACACAATGTGATTACCACTAAAGGTCTAGTTACCGTTCATCACTATATAATTGACCCCCTTCATCCATTTGGATATTTGGTTAACAAATCCAGGTTAATATAACCAGATTTTTATGACTAAATAGACCTTTTATCATAAACTCAGTGTTCTTTATTTTGTAAAAGACAAAACATACCCAGATGTAGTATTTTTAGTTTGTTTCCATGTTACATGATGTAATTGTAGTTGGTTATTTTGGATTACTTGCATTTTTTCCTCCCAATAAGAATACAGGTAGTATTTATGGTATGACTTTGCTCTTATTATCTATTGGTTCATCCTATCCATATGCTTTTAAATTGCCACTCATGTGTTTTGAGAATTGGGATCTGTATCTATACCTCTATATTAATGTATCTCTCTTTATCTCTATCTATATGCCTTCTTTTTAAAGTTATACTTTCTGGCTTTAAAGCTAGTAGCTTTTTAAATTACAAATCAACAATAATCTTCCCAGATCTTTTCCCCACAGCACTGCCTAAAGTAGTTTGACAGTGTGGTTGTTTTTCTTGCACATATTTGGAATAGCTTTTATATTATCCCTGGGCTCTTGCCATCTTTTGGTTTAGTAGGACAAGATTTAAAAGAGTGAATAAAAGGAAGAGAGCCAGGAGGTCCAGCAAGGAGAACAGAGGTTTGAATGTGGAATATGCATAATGTATTTGGGAGACAAAAATACAATAGATAATTCAAACTTGAAAAGGGATTCTTGTCTGAGAGCAATAGAAGAAGGAAGTGTGAGATGGAAATGTCTAGAAAGGAAAACTGTATTGAGCTTGTGAAAACAATTAAGTATACTTTAGGGATTTGGATGTTTCCCTTAGGGTAATAAGCTCATTATTTTGACTACAATATGACCATCATAAAAGTAATGTTTTAAAATTAATGAGTAATCTTTAGAACATTAATTTGCAACTTTTTAGTTAAGAGCATCAATAAAGGTGGGAGTTATGGGAATAGAGAGAATGGGATTAAAGATTCTTCAGATATTGTGAAGATTATTTAGAAGGAATGAGCAGCTCTGTACATTGGAAAGGGATGAAAATGTTAAATAAGATGTCATTTATCATTCAATAAATATATACTGAGTACCATGGTGGTGGTTAGTTGCTAAGTCATGTCCAACTCTTGCAACCCCATAGACTGTACCCTGCCAGGCTCCTCTGTCCATGGGATTCTCCAGGCTAGAATATTGGAATGGGTTGCTATTTCCTTTTCCAGGGGATCTTTCCAACCCAGGAATTGAACCTGGGTCTCCTGCATTTCAGGCAGCTTCTTCATAGTAGGGGTACAAGAAGGTACCCATATTTTTATTAGGGAGAAACAGACAGGAGTGGAATGTGGCACTGATGTATGGTGAGAACTACCAGCTGCCTTGGCCCATTGACTGGCATAGTGCCTGGCGTATAGTGAGCACACTCAGTGACTGCTAGCTGTTATCTTTGTTCCTGATAGATTTTGATATCATTGCTGCTGATTTTTTCTTCTTGTTGTTGTTATTACAGACAATCAGTGGTAAAATCACTTCTTTCTAATTACTGGTGATATTATACCTTCTGTGGTTCTGGCTGTACCACACTTGCCTCTAGGCAGAGATGGAAAAAAAAAGAGCGAGTGGAAGAGAAGATAACTTCCCTGCAATCCAGAGAAAGGCTGATAGAATTTATCAAGCCTCAAGCTTTTGGGTATATGTTGGACAGGTTATCTGCAAGGCAAAGTTTAGGCTTTATCAGATGTTCTAAGCTTTATTGCATTGAATATCATTTACTTGTAATTTTTTCACTGAAAGTGTTCTTTTGAAGAGTCTTACTTATCTTCCCTATAAAAAGCATTATTCCTTTTTACTTCATCTTATACCTTCTTGGAAATGTTCACAGTACATTTTGTCTAGCATTGAAAAATTACTTTCTTTGTGATGAATGTCATCATAGTAATCCGGTTTTAATCTTTTGAGTGGGAAATATTATGAATCAATTGAATAAATGTTTAATCCCTCAAAGACAGAAATAAATGGAAGTGGTGGCATTTCAGTCTTTTCATTCATTCAACAAACTGAGTTTGGACTGATGGTAAAAAGATAAATATGATTTAGTCACTGAGTTGTGTCTGACTCTTTGCAACCCCTTGAACTGTAGCCTGCCAGGCTCCTCTGAGCATGGGATTTCCCAGGGAGGAATACTGGAGTGGGTTGCCATTTCCTTCTCCAGGAGATCTTCCTGACCCAGGGACTGAATTTACATCTTCTACATTGCAGGTAGTCTCTCAATTGAATAAATATTTAATCCCTCAAAGTGAAAGTGAAAGTGAAGTCACTCAGTCCTGTCCGACTCTTTGCAACCCTATGGACTGTAGCCTATCAGGCTTCTCCATCCATGGGATTTTCCAGGCAAAAGTACTGGAGTGGGTTGCCATGCCCTTCTCCAGGGGATCTTCCTGACCCAGGGATTGAACCCAGGTCTCCAAGTTGTGGGAAGATGCTTTACCCTCTGAGCCACCAGGGAAGCCCTTAATCCCTCAAAGACAGAAATAAATGGAAATGGTGGCATTTCAGTCTTCTTTTCATTCATTAAACAAACTGGGTTTGGACTGATGGTAAAAAAGAAATGAACAGAGAAAGTCAAAATAGAAATTATATTTTAAAAATAAATATTGAATAGATAAATTCTAAAACATAGAAAGATTCTAGAACATTGGATAATGTTGGGCATTCTATAAATATTTGTGAAATAAATAACTGGATAATTACAGAACATTTACCTTTGCCAGGAGGGAGTGCAGTAATTGGAGAACATGATGGATAATTTGAACCTTGAAGATGTAGCAGGCCTTTAAGCAAGCAGGAAAGAGAAGGGGGAAAGAAAACAATACAAGCAAACAAATGTCATGTGTAGCCTCACAGATTTATGGAACTGTGACATATTTTCAATGAACTGCAGATAACTATAGTATTACTAGAATAGACAGATAATAAGGACCAGCTTATGAAGGGCTTCAATTGTATGTTACTGTCCACCCTTTTAGAAGAAGAAATTAAATAGCACTCACTTAATTTTCACAATAACTCAGTGATGTTAAGTACTAGAGTTATCCCTATTTAAAGACAAGGAACAGAGAATTAGAGATGTTAAGTTCCTTGTCCAAGTCACATAGCTAGTAAGTAAAATATCTAGCATCTAGGAATGAAATTGACCCCTTTAAATCCTAGCACACTTTAGAATATATAAAAATATATATTTTTATAGGAAAAAATTAAATGTTTCGAATATTTTTGTACTAAACTGAAAAAAGACAGCAATAGCTATTACATTTATCTACCTTTTAAAGTTGTTTTTGTTACCAGTTTTTCATTATGCAAGTTTTACTAGGTTTTCCCAAAATTCAAATCAAATTTAACTAAAAATCTCATTTCAAAAGAGTGATCCAAGTCTACTCAGCAGCTTGATATACCTGACAGAAAATTGTCTCAAAGCAATAATGTTATTGTACTATCATAAAGGCAGTAATGGAAATAGAAATAAAAATACTTTATTATGAGTTAGAAAATAGAAACAGATATTTTAATAATGGGAATAAACGTCTAGAAAGCTACATGTGAAAGATCAGTAAAATTCAGTAATGTTGAAAACAGTGCTGAAAATAGTGATTTTGATGAAAGAAAAAAAGTGTTTTGAGGTTTGCATTGTATTTGGGTCTTACATTGGCAGTTAACACAATGTTGTCATCAGGAAAGAATCTAGACAGAACATATACTTTTAAGAAATCATTTAAAATCTATCATGAATGTAGTATCAAGATAGCAATTTCAGTTTGCATTTTTAGAATGTTTTCCTCCAAGGAAGTCAAAACACTTGACATTTATCTTATTACTATGGTGAAGTATTTCTGTGGTAGGTATTATTGTCCTGTCATTCCTCTCAAGAGAAAATACATAGAAAGTGTCAGGAGTTTTTTTAACAGTTACTTAAACTTTTTTCTGTTTAAAAGCCAACTAAGTCTCGGTGAACGATAACTTTATCCACTTAATTCCTCTGGCCAAAAATGTTGAATTCTTTATTTCTCATTTTCTGCACACATTGTTTCTAGTCTGTTAAGAAATTAGCTCTACCTTCAAAATACATACAGAAAAGGCAACTTCTCACCTTCTCTACCTCACGAGAGCTTCATTTAAATTGTGATCTGTGTGAGTGGTTTCTCCTAGAATTTTGTGTACAGCTGCACAATCATATCTGGTCTTCTAGTTGTTACACTTGCTTGGACATTTGTTTGGCTCAGGCAAGAATACAAATAGAGGCCCACATCCCTTCTGTCTGAATATTTATAGGCTATAATGCAAGACCAAAAAGTGTTAAAAAATTATGTTCTAGCATCCAACTTTAACAAATACATATTCATAGTGACAATGTTGAAAAATACGTCTTTTATTCATGTCTGTTCTGTTGGTGGGCTGCTGAGGCTTAGATGAGTAATAAACATATGTATTGTTTAAAAATTATTGTATTTATATTATGAAATTTATTTTTTCTTGCCTTTGTTTCAGCAGAATTCTACAAACTGTTGTGATAATTGAGGATGTCATATAATTTGTATTCTAGTGACAATAATGTTTTAAAGAATTAAACTATAAATGCAATTTAGTCAAAATGTACAAATTTAAATATAATTCATTAAAATGTAAATGAAAGTTTTTAAACTATTTAAACATTTACAGACTATTTGCATATATTTAAAATTTATTTTTCTAAAATATTCAAATTATGAGAATGACATAATAAAATAATACAAACAAAATTGTGCAATGAAGTAATATACTTTATAATTTTTAATGTCTCAAATTTAAAATGCAGATATTTAAATGAAGTTGGAATTTATATTTAACTTTTTTGTAAATATTATCAAATATTAGTATTTTGATAAAAATAAATTAATTTCAGTATAAACTTTAGTTTTCATGTATATGGTACTATAAAGAATTATGTTTCACATATTCTATCTAGATCTATATAGGCATACAAATTTAAGAGTAATACAGATTGTTTAATATTGCAAGTTATTCTTTGGCTGCCACAAGCAGATTTTTGTAAGGATTATGTAGACGGGGGTTGGGGGGGATGGGGTGGGGAGGAGAAACACATTCCTCTCCAGGCCCTGCTGAGTTCCCTCTACCACACAGCACTTCTTCGTACTACTAGTAAATGATACATGAAGTATTGCATATATGCTATCTATAGGGAAGGACATTAATTTTATGTTATTAATTAGAGGCTTCTGTGACTCACTTCTTCCTTTCATTACAAAGCAGTTTTGTTTCATATGTCAGTAATGGCATAACTCAAACTTGTTCATATTGTCCTCTCTTTTTGAAGGAGATAGGATGGAAGATGTAGAGAAATGTTCTCTGAAGTCTGAATGATTGATTATGATAATGGATGTATAAAATTATGAGAGAGGTTAGACCTGTTTCTGCTCCTAATATCAGTTTCAGAATGACAGAAGCAGCCATTTGTTCTTCAGTAAGTTTATTATGGGTGTTTATGTATGAAATATAGAGATTCACTAAAGTGACCATCTCTTGCCCTGATCTAAAGCAACATTGAACTTAATGTATTCTCCTCGATGATCTTGTTTTCCTCTTGTCCTCAGCCATTAAAAAAAACCCCAAACCCCATATTATTTTTATCTTGAAACATAAAGTCCAGCATGTCTTCTCACTGTCTTCCCATCACACTCAAGATAAAATGCAGTATTGTAAAACTTGCGACACTGTCCTTCTTATTCCAAGTTTTGTTGTTCTCCCCATGACATAACTCTGTGGGACTGCAGCGTCATATGGTAGTTCTGGGGCTTACCTGGTGGCTCAGTGGTGAAGAATCTGCCTGCCAGTCCAGGAGATGTGGGTTCTATCCCTGGGTTAGGAAGATCCCCTGGAGAAGGAAATGGCTACTGCCTTTTTCTTTTGTTGATGGTTTTCTTTGCTTTGCAGAAGCTTTTCAGTTTGATGTCGTCCCACTTGTTTATTTTTGCTTTTGCTTTTGGTGTCAAGTCCAAAAATTTTTTCTAAGACCAATCAATGTCAAGGAGCTTTTCTCCTTTGTTTTCTTCTAGGAGTTTTGTATTTTAAAGCCTTTTGTTTAAGTTTTTAATCAATTTGAAGTTGATTTTTATGTATGGTGTAAAATAGGGGTCAAGTTTCATTCCTTTGCATGTGGCTTGTTTTCCCGTGATGATTTTCATTGCTTTGAAGTCTGCTCTCTCTCTCAAGTTAATATATCTACTCTGGGTGGTGAATCTGACAGTATTTTGGAGGCTTCCCTATTATTGGGTTGCCTGGAGTTTTTCACTGTCAGACTTGTTCACATTGGGCCCCCAACAATTTATCAATTACAGTTTATCTTTTCCTACTCTGGTACTGCTTCCCGTGGCAATTTCCTCTCCTTAGTCTTTATGCTGGTATACTCTGACTCCCTGTGTGCACCTGCCTCTCCCATCTTGGGAAAATGCATTGCTCTGGGTCCTCCCCTCTTTACCAAGTCCAAGAAAAGCTGTTGATTTTTCAGCTTGTTCAGCTTTTTACTTTTGTTAAGTTGCAGTGATGACTTCCAATTTCTTTACTTGCAGAACCAGAAACTGGAAGTATGTCTCCTTAATTTTTTGTGAAACCTCATATAGCTTCCTGCTTCATGGCATAATCTGAGATACTGCTGCTGCTGCTGCTGCTGCTAAGTCGCTTCAGTCGTGTCCGACTCTGTGCGACCCCAGAGACGGCAGCCCACCAGGCTCCCCCGTCCCTGGGATTCTCCAGGCAAGAATATTGGAGTGGGTTGCCATTTCCTTCTCCAATCTGAGATACTGCTTCCCATATATCTGCATAGCATACTCTCTAACTTCCTTCATATATCTGCTCAGATGTGATCTAACTGGCAAGATCTTTCTTGAGACTGAAAGTCATAATAGCAATGTCTCCCATTCCAGCATTTCTTTCTTCCTCTGTTGTTCTATCTGTCTTTCTATTTCTTATTATCTCTATTTACACTTAATTTTTCTCTATAGCATTTGTTATCACCTACATATTTGCTGATATTTGTTTGTTGACGTTTTCCTTCTCTAGAATACAAGTTTCTTGAAGGCAGTGGCTTAGTCAGTTTTGTTCACAACTATGGCCTCAGGGCTGAGACAAATACTTGGCAAGAGTACATGCACAAATTAATGAAACAAAAATTCTAGAAACTAGACCATGTTACTATATCAGATCTAATTAACAAAACTTAAATAGTCTCACATGTATCAAAATTGAAGTTCAAATTTAAAATTTGGTTTTCCAAATTCATTTGCCGTTGGACACCAATATTTTCATCTTGTATACGTTTTGCTGGATCAGAGTTAGAAATATTTAGCCCCAAGTGTACTCAATAAAAAGGTCTGTAGTAGAATGCCCAATTATCTCTAACCATCTCTAACAATATTTTTAGTGAGCAATATGATTCTCAAGTTCTATAAGTAAATATAATAATGCTATCATCCTGGCTTTTAACTGAAAAAACTATTTTAGGTCATAAGAAGAAAAATATCAGATAACTTATATCTTTGGATTATTATGATGGTAAGTTTTTATTTTTGTCTGGAATTATTCTCTATAAAGGACTTGAGGAGGAGCATTTTATGCTTTTTCTGTGGTGCCCAAATGAAATCAGTAATAATGGTTCTTACTCTGATGCACTTAAGACCTGGACATCTTATGAAATTGTGAGATCCTTTGAGGCATACTTTGTAATATTGTTTATAGGTTAAAATTTCACAAACAGAATAATCTAGCTGAAGAGAGTACCGCTACTATAAAGATAGGCCACTTTTTCCATCATCACAAATTGAGTAATCATTTAGTACAGCACTTTCCAACCTTTTTCTTTATTTTTCTTCTGTTTTAGAACACCATGGCACGCATAGAAATATATACATGCCACAATGCAGTATCAGGGAGTATTTGGAGATGTATAAATGGGGCTTGCTAAATGAGTTAATTGCATTTCTGGATATATGTTAATTTATGTAAATAAAAGTTTTGTGTATAGGTAAATACAACATATAACGTAAGTATGTCATTATATATAAAACATAAATATGTATGTAAACAGTAGAATGTAGTAAAAATCAAGTACAGAAAGAAGATATTAAATGTTTATAATTTATTAAAAACCTTTCAAATATGGTATTTTTGAAATATATTAAGATCAGAAAGGTAACAGACGGACCTATATAGTGTTCAAATATGTTTTCAGATGTGGTAAATTCTGAATGCGTACAGATGACTCACTTTTTATCATATAAAAATGCCATCACTTTACATCCATTAATATGTCTTGCCACACTTCTAAGCCACTCTCAGAGGCTGGTTAAGAATCTCCCTATGGAAGACATACTGAGTGCCAGTAGCCTGTGTGATTACTCTACATCTGCCTTCCTGTGGCATCTTTTGATTTAATCATTCAAAGTTGGCAAGGTGATTTGGAAAGTAAGTGGAAAATAAAGGTTATTTTATATATCCTTTTGGAAATACTTCTTGAAGTTTCATCCTAGTTTTAAGGAAGGAAGATTTTATCTGTGGCCATGTAGCTGTGTGTATTCCCATGACTTCTGTTACAACACTGGAGATGACTAGAGCCTCTTGGTGACAGGTCTTGTGTCTTAGTCATCTTTGGTTCTTCTATGTGTGTGTAACTGATTATAGCGCAATAATGAAGAATTTTAAAATGCAGTAATCACATTCCCAAATATTGTCACTTATATTAAAAAAAAGCCAATTGCCAATTGTTACATTATAATATGGTCTTCTTCTAAGTCACGTCAGCCATGTCCGACTCTGTGCGACCCCAGAGACGGCAGCCCACCAGGCTCCCCCGTCTCTGGGATTCTCCAGGCAAGAACACTGGAGTGGGTTGCCATTTCCTTCTCCAATGCATGAAAGTGAAAAGTGAAAGTGAAGTCGCTTAGTCGTGTCCAAGTCTGAGAGACTCCATGGCCTGTAGCCTACCAGGCTCCTCCATCCATGGGATTTCCCATGCAAGAGTACTGGAGTGGGGTGCCATTGCCTTCTCCATAATATGGTCAAGTACTTAACAATTTTGTAACTGATTTTAAAAGGAAAAGCAATGTACTTATATTGGTGTCATATAGGTGAATTTCTGGGTTACTTTTGCCATAAATTTAAGTAAAACAAAATAAATGCAATGTTATTGACTCATGCTCTTCTGAAGTCTATCTCATAATGCTATAATATGCCACAAAAATTTATTAACTTTCAGCAAATATTTCCTGACAATTAACTGTGGAGAGAATGGAACAATGTAAATAATCTAAGAGTGAGTGAGGATGGCAAGAAAGAAACAGAAAAAAATAAAATGAGAGAATGGTGATGATGAAAATTCTATGGTAATTTTTCATAATATAAATGAATGACTTTCCAGTAATCAATAAGTAATGAATTTTAGGTCTCAGTTATTTTATATTATTTGCAATAAATCATTTTTTAGATATCTGCAGAAGTATTTTGATATTTTCACAAATACTATCCTAGAACACCAAAAGCACAGAGATATATAAGCTTGAGTACACTCCTGGGGAGAAAAACTAAATGCATTTCATGTAGTTCAGTCAACACGCTTACTCTACCCATTAAAGATGGTTATTTTTCTTTTCACATTCAAATAATAGGCAAATCTTTCTCCCAACTAACCAATGTCAATAAATAATCTTATACTGTTGAATTCTCAAAGTTCCTGGGCAGCATGTCCAAAAGCCTATGGAAGAAGCTAATTTTTTGAGTATAGTGCACGTTTTTCTTCCTCTGCCTCTGCAGCAATATTTCCTCTTCCACACACAAACACAAAGCCTAAGCTTGTCACTTTAAAAAAATTTGTTGAAGTATATATTATAACTGGAGGTATTCACAGATGTAATCAGCTAAAGTTCCTTTTCTCATCCAGACCTCAAAATCACTAACCCATTCTCTGGAAAAGCCAAACACTCATTTCTCTTTTATTCCTAAAGCCTCCACAATTTAGTTTCTACTTCCTCCCCATAATGAAATCGCTCTCATCATGGTTACAAGTGGCCTCTGTGTTGCCAAGTCCAGTGAACATATTTCCAATAATTCTTTTCTTACTAGAGGTCTCTGTATAATTTGATATATGTATCAAATTCTATCTGTCTGTCTATCTGACATCTTAACCTGGGATATCAAACAGGAACATTAGTTGCAAAATAAAACAATATTTTCACAAAAATCAGTTCCACTTATTTGTAAGAAGTCTTCTATTTCTTTGGTCAAGGACCAAAGATAATATCACACCATTCAGATATATTCATTAAATTCAACCTTGTTTTTAGGTCTCTTTGAGGTTTTATATCTTTTCAGAAACTTTATCTGATTACTCCCTATTCAGTATCCTGTATCTACCTCCAGTGTAGCCCAACCTCCCTCCTTTCTATTTTGCCTTACTTTCTCTCCCTTGCTTTATTCAATTAACTAATCTGTTGAGAATTTATTAATTCCCTGGCACCGCTATAAGCATTTGGAATACAACTAGACAAAAATCTTTTCTTCAGGGCACTCTTATTCTAGTCATAGGAGATAGACAATAAAAGCTTACAAATAAGTAAATTATATTATACTATTTAGAAATTACTTACATTGTATTTGCATTGCTTGTTTACTTGTCACTCCTTCCAATGATACTATAAGTTCTTAAACCTACTAAGTGTCCAGCATCTTATTAGATACTTGCAATTTTTATTGACTCTAAAATCTGCCTTTCCCACTAATTGGTGAGTTTGTTTCCCAACTCAATTAGCCTAGCCTTCCTTACTGTATTCCAGGGTCTTATATCAATATAAATTAACTTTAGAGTGCCACTTTCAACCTTCCCTGGTGGCTAAGAGTTTAAAGTGTCTGCCTCTAATGCAGGAGACCTGGGTTCTATCCTTGGGTCGGGAAGATCCTTTGGAGAAGGAAATGGCGACCCAACTCCAGTATGCTTGCCTGGAGAATCCCATGGACGGAGGAGCCTGGTGGGCTACAGTCCATGGGGTCGCAAAGAGTTGGACATGACTGAGCGACTTCACTTTCACTGTCAGTTTCAGGGCCACTTTCATGCTTTGCTAGGACCCTAAAGAGAAGTTCTCTTTGAGCAAATCTATACTACTATGTTACATGCATTATTATTTTCCTTTTATTCCAATTTGGGTGTTTATGTGTTTATTGATTGCTTTCTAGAAACTTACTATTGTATGTACTCTTATATAACATTGTAACTTAAACTGTCATATTGGATTGATCATAGGATTATAGACTTTTAGGAGAGTTAGTTGCTACATATAAAAACAGATTTTCCTGATTCCTGGGTAGTACACATTGATCTATTTCATTAATTTTAATGTCTGCATAATCAGTTCAGTTTAGTTGCTCAGTCGTGTCTGACTCTTTGCAACCCCATGGACTGCAGCATGCTAGGCCTCCCTGTCCATCACCAACTCCTGGAGTTGACTCAAACTCATGTCTGTTGAGTCGGTGATGCCATCCAACCATCTCATCCTCTGTTGTCCACTTCTCCGCCCACCTTCAATCTTTCCCAGCATCAGGGTCTTTTCCAATGAGTCAGTTCTTTGCATCAGGTGGCCAAAGTATTGGCTACATAATATTCTATTACATACACATGTAATTGCATATTTAATCATCTTTTTTTTAAAGACTTATACCACTTCCCAGTTGTATACCATTACAAGCCATGCTGTAGTGAAACTCCTCTGTCTACCTTCTTTATGTATATCTACATGTTTCTATAGTGTAGAGTCCTAGAAGTGAAATTGCTGGTTCTAACAATGAATGATGAAAATTTTTCCTTTATAAAGAGTTTACCAGTTTATACTTCCCCTAAGAGTCCCTTGGACAGCAAGGAGATCCAACCAGTCCATCCTAAAGGAGATCAGTCCTGGGTGTTCATTGGAAGGACGACTGATGTTGAAGCTGAAACTCCAATACTTTGGCCACCTGATGCGAAGAGCTGATTGAGGGCAGGAGAAGAAGGGGACGACAGAGGATGAGATGGTTGGATGGCATCACCGACTCAATGGACATGGGTTTGTGTGGACTCCACGAGTTGGTGATGGACAAGGAGGCCTGGCATGCTGTGGTTCCTGGGGTCGCAAAGAGTCGGACATGACTGAGAGACTGAACTGAATGAACTGACTCCCCCTGAAGTATAGATGCTGTTTCCCTTTCTTCTTTACAAATCTTTCATCTCTGTGTGTGTGTGTGTGTGTGTATGTGGTGTGTATATGTGTGTTTTATTTCTGCATATTCTGGTGATCATATAGCATTTCCTTATGAAGGGAAGGGGAGTTTGCCCATGAATCTGTGGTGTAGATCTTCTGTCTCTGCTGTATGCCCTGATAGCATGCTACATCACATTTCATCCTAATTATAATACCATTTCTATTATATTTTACTTTTTAACTGTTATCTTGTTTCTTAACTTCTTCAGTTAAATATATCATTAAGGTTAAAAAATAACAATTATAACTTGGATAGATCTTTAGTATGGAGTTTTTTAGTTTTACATATTTAGAACAAGTTTCTTTTCTTTTTTCTTTTTACCTAATATATGTTGAGAGAATGAATGGTTCATGCATTTTCAAAATGATCATAGTTTTCTTATCATTTTTGGTTTATGCTTCATAGTAGTAAAAAAGCCTATATAAAAATTTGTTTTTAGAATTGACTGTAAAATGTAATTTTAAATTTGTATAATATTCAGTTCAGTTCAGTTCAGTTGCTCAGTCATGTCCAACTCTTTGTGACCCATGAATCACAGCACGCCATACCTCCCTGTCCATCACCATCTCCCGGAGTTCACTCAAACTCATGTCAATAGAGTTGGTGATGCCATCCAGCCATCTCATCCTCTGTCGTCCCCTTTTCCTCCTGCCCCCAATCCCTCCCAGCATCAGAGCCTTTTCCAAAGAGTCAACTCTTCGCATGACGTGGACAAAGTACTGGAGTTTCAGCTTTAGCATCATTCCTTCCAAAGAAATCCCAGGGCTGATCTCCTTCAGAATGGACTGGTTGGATCTCCTTGCAGTCCAAGGGACTCTCAAGAGTCTTCTGCAACACCACAGTTCAAAAGCATCAATTCTTCGTTGTTCACCTTTCTTCATAGTCCAACTCTCACATCCATACATGACCACAGGAAAAACCATAGCCTTGACTAGATGGACCTTTGTTGGCAAAGTAATGTCTCTGCTTTTGAGTATGCTGTCTAGGTTGGTCATAACTTTTCTTCCAAGGAGTAAGCGTCTTTTAATTTCATGGCAGCAGCCACCATCTGCAGTGATTTTGGAGCCCCCAAAATAAGGTCTGACACTGTTTCCATTGTTTCCCCATCTATTTCCTATGCAGTGATGGGACCAGATGCCATGATCTTCATTTTCTGAATGTTGAGCTTTAAGCCAACTTTTTCACTGTCCTCTTTCACTTTCATCAAGAGGCTTTTTAGTTCCTCTTCACTTTCTGCCATAAGGGTGGTATCATCTGCATATCTGAGGTTATTGATATTTCTCCTAGCAATTTCGATTCCAGCTTGTGCTTCTTCCAGCCCAGCGATTCTCATGATGTACTCTGCAAAGAAGTTAAATAAGCAGGGTGACAATATATAGCCTTGACGTACTCCTTTTCCTATTTGGAACCAGTCTGTTGTTCCATGTCCAGTTCTAACTGTTGCTTCCTGACCTGCATATAGATTTCTCAAGAGGCAGGTCAGATGGTCTGGTATTCCCATCTCTTTCAGAATTGTCCACAGTTTATTGTGATCCACACAGTCAAAGGCTTTGGCATAGTCAATAAAGCAGAAATAGATGTTAGGTTACTTTTAATGTCCTAAGAATAATTGAAAGTAAATTATGTCCCCTTATTATGGGCTATCATGTAAAATTTGATATATATTTATTAATTTAAACTTGTTGGTTGTTTAAGCAACACTATCAGGTTTCTGTTTAAATGGGACTGATCATATGGTGTGTACAATCTAGTTAGGAAAGATCAACAGTAATTAAACAGATCAAAATTTTGGCTATTATAGATACATTGTGGTGAATATAAATAGAAATGAGAGGAAATTGAGAGAGTCAATTCCTAGGCAGGTTGATAAAAAGTTCGGGGTCCCAGAGGAGGAGAAAGGGGTCTGGGGCTCTCAAGGAGGTCAGTTCAGTTCAGTGACTCAGTTGTGTCCGATTGTTTGTGACCCCATGTACTGCAGCATGCCAGGCCTCCATGTCCATCACCAGCTCCTGGAGTTTACTCAAATTCATCCCCCTTGAGTCAGTGATGCCATCCAACCATCTCATCCTCTGTCATCCCCTTTTCCTGCTGCCTTCAATCTTTCCCAGAATCAGGGTCTTTTCCAACGAGTCAATTCTTCACATTAGGTGGCCAAAGTATTGGAGTTTCAGCTTCAACATCAGTCCTTCCAATGTACAACCCAGGACTGATCTCCTCTAGGATGGACTGATTGGATCTCCTTGCAGTCCAAGGGACTCTCAAGTGTCTTCTCCAACAGCACAGTTAAAAAGCATCAGTTCTTCGGTGCTCAGCTTTCTTTATAGTCCAACTCTTACATCCACACCTGACTACTGGAAAAACCATAGGTTTGACTAGACGGACCTTTGTTGCTAAAGTAATGTCTCTGTGTTTTAATATGCTGTCTTGGTTGGTCATAACTTTCCTTCCAAGTAGTAAGTGTCTTTTAATTTCATGGCTGCAATCACCATCTGCAGTGATTTTGGAGCCCCCAAAAATGAAGTCTGACACTGTTTTCACTGTTTCCCCATCTATTTGCCATGAAGTGATGGGACCAGATGCCATGATCTTAGTTTTTTGAATGTTGAGCTTTAACCCAACTTTTTCACTCTCCTCTTTCACTTTCACCAAGAGGCTCTTTAGTTCTTTTTTACTTTCTGCCATAAGGGTGGTGTTATCTGCATATCAGGAGAAGACACTGACAACCCAATCCATACGCTTGCCTGGAAAATCTCATGGATGGAGGAGCCTGGTAGGCTGCAGTCCATGGGGTCGCTAAGAATTGGATATGACTGAGTGACTTCACTTTCACTTTTCACTTTCACGCATTGGAGAAGGAAATGGCAACCCACTCCAGTGTTCTTGCCTGGAGAATCCCATGGATGGAGGAGCCTGGTAGGCTGCAGTCCATGGGGTCGCTAAGAG
>NW_024070212.1:44749937-44870325 GCF_014754425.2 Oryx dammah
AAATTTCTTTTAATTGGAGGCTAATTACTTTATAATATTGTATTGGTTTTGCCATACATCAACAAGAATCCGTCACGGGTGTACACGTGTTCCCCATCCTGAACCCCCCTCCCACCTCCCTCCCCATGCCATCCCTCTGGGTCGTCCCAGTGCACCAGCCCCGAGCATCCTGTATCATGCATCAAACCTGGACTGGCGATTCATTTCACATATGATATTATACATGTTTCAATGCCATTCTCCCAAACCATCCCACCCTTTCCCTCTCCCACAGAGTCCCAAAGACTGCTCCATATATCTGTGTCTCTTTTCTGTCTCTCATACAGGGTTATCGTTACCATCTTTGCATGAAATGTTCCCTTGGTATCTCTTTCTTATCTCTCCTTGCTATTCTTTGGAACTCCGCATTCAGATGGGTATATCTTTCCTTTTCTCCTTTGCTTTTTGCTTCTCTTCCTTTCACAGCTATTTGTAAGCCTCCTTAGACAGCCGTTTTGCCTTTTTGCATTTCTTTTTCTTGGGGATTGTCTTGATCACTCGCTTTTGTACAATATCACAAACGTCCTTCCATTGTTCTTCAGGTGCTCTGTCTATCAGATCTAATACCTTGAATCTATTTGTCACTTTCACTGTATAATCATAAGGGATTTGCTTTAGGCCATACCTGAAGGGTCTAGTGGTTTTCCCTACTTTTTCAATTTAAGTCTGAACTTGGCGATAAGGAGTTCATTTTCTGAGCCACAGTCAGCCCCCGTTCTTGTTTTTGCTGACTGTATGGAGCCTCTCCATCTTTGGCTGCAACAAATATAATTAATCTGATTTCGTTATTGACCATCTAGTTATATCCATATGTAGAGTCTTCTCTTGTGTTGTTGGAAAAGGGTGTTTGCTATGACCAGTGCACTCTCTTGGCAAAACTCTGTTAACCTTTGCCCTTCTTCATTCTGTACTCCAAGACCAAATTTGCCTGTTATTCCAGGTATTTCTTGACTTCCTACTTTTGCATTCCAGTCCCTATACTGAAAAGGACATCTTTTTTGAGTGTTAGTTCTAGAAGGTCTTGTAGGTCTTCATAGAACCATTCAGCTTCAGCTTCTTCAACATTAATGGTCAAAACATAGACTTGGATTACTGTGATACTGAATGATTTGCCTTGGGATAGAACAGAGATCATTCTGTCATTTTTGAGACTGCATCCAGGTACTGCATTTCAGACTCTTTTGTAAACTATGATGGTTACACCATTTCTTCTAAGGGATTCTTGGCCACAGTAGTAGATATAGTGTCATCTTAGTTAAATTCACCCATTCCAGTCCATTGTAGTTCGCTGATTCCTAAAATGTTGATGTTCACTCTTGGCATCTCCTGTTTGACCACTTCCAATTTGCCTTGATTCATGGACCTACCATTCCAAGTTCCTGTGCAGTACTGCTCTTTACAGCATCAGACTTTACTTATCACCAGTCACATCCACAACTGGGTGTTGTTTTTGCTTTGGCTCTGTCTCTTCATTCTTTCTGCAGTTATTTCTCAACTGATCTCAACTGGGCACCTACTGACCTGGAGTGTTCATGTTTCAATGTCTCATCTTTTTGCCTTTCATACTATTCATGGGGTTCTCAAGGCAGGAATTCTGAAGTTGTTTGCCATTGTCTTCTCCAGTGGACCACGTTTTATCAGAACTCTGTACCATGACTCATCCGTCTTGCGTGGCCCTACACAGCATGGCTCATAGTTTCATTGAATTAGACAAGGCTGTGCTCCATGTGGTTAAGATTGGTTAGTTTTCTGTGTTCGTTTCTATATATATGATTATAATAGCTGCCTTAACCTTGACCTCTAATTCTAATAGCTGGATTGTCTCAAGATTGATCTATATTGACTGCCCTTTCTATTGAGAACTGACACAATTTCACGCTTTGTCGTGTGTCTGCAATTTTTTTTATTGTTTCTGGATTGTGTGAATGATGTGTTGTATAGACTCTGGACTCTATTATTTGCTACCTAAGAGTGCTGATTTTCATTTGTTTTAGCGGACGGTTAACTTATGTAAATGCAAATCTGGAACTCTGTTTTATCTCCACTTTTTTATTCTTTGGTCACTAAGTCATGTCCAACTCTTTGCGACCCCATGGACTGTAGCACACCAGGCTTCCTTGTCCTTCTGTCCACTTAGTGAAAATCAAAACATGTTTCTCAGTTATTTGAGCTTTAGTTGGGCTGCTTGAAGTCTTCAAAGTGTGTGCATGTCTGAGAAGTCAGTCAGAGATTTCGGTCAAGTATGTATGCAGAATCCTCTGCTCTATAACTTTCCCCTTTCCTAGAAATTCACCCAGTTTCTCGGGGCTTTGAGGGCACTAAATCTGGTTTCTCACCCAAATAGGACTGCAGATTTCTCTCTGAATTTTAACCTCTCTGATTAATACCACTGAACCCATCCTCAAGCTGAAAGAATGATGTCATCCCCTTCTTCCAAATGCCCACTTCCCTTAATTTTCCATTTTCTTTTAATCATTCTTCACTGCCTTTGGATGACTCTGTGTGTGTGTGTGTGTGCGCGCGTGCACACACATGCGCTTGTGGTAAGTTACCTGCTGCAGAACTCCAACACAAGGTACTTTGCCATTAGCAGAAGTAGACTCTCCAAAAATCATCCCTAGTAAGTGAGGAACATGAAGAATCTTCATAAAAAGAACATTTACCTATGTATAAAACTCTCTGAGATTGTGGATTTGTACAATTTGAAAATGTTTTCTGCTATTGTTGTTTTGACATTATCATCCAATGTATGGCTATCTCTAAATCAGAGCAATGAATTCAGTGGTTGTGAGCGACTTGACATGATTTGTAGAAGCACAGAAGGCCCTGGGGAATTGGATTTGGTATTGCTCACTTTTAAGCTAATAATGAGAAAACCCTACAATCAAATTCAGTGAAGGGTATAATTGGTGCAATACTGCTTGCTATCAGTGTACTTTTCAGGGTCATTTTTGTTAACTGCAGAATGAAGTAAAACATTTGTAAGCACCCAGTACTTCAATAAGAATATATATGGTTACTCTGAGCAGTCAAGTCCAAATACATGATGCCTGATTATTATGGAAGCACTTATTCAACACTGCTCATTGTAAAGAATCTTATTCTCTGGCTGCAGATATACATCACCTAAAATCAAGCCATGTCTAGAAAATACATCACTTTTAGCTCCATGTACCATTAAGGGTGAATAAAAATGTCAAAAATAAAGGAGAGCTTATACACATACTACAGGTATGGGAATGCTTGTACAACTTGAAAATATATCCATCAAGATGTGTGGGCAGTTTTCACAGAAAGTAAAATATTTCAGAAGTGATACTCCATTCTGTGCCATGGAATACACATTTCCTGAGTCTTGAGAAAGTTCAAGGCTCCTTTTTTTCTGTCTCATATGCTCTGGCTGGCTCCTTGTAATCATTGCTTTTTCATTCAGTCAGCATGGTAATGAGAGGAACTTTGATGTCCTCTACAGAGTACTGCTGCCTTAATAATAGGGATAGCTAGGCATTTGTGTTCCTCAGGGGTCAGTAATGAAACCTAACTTATTTGAGGAATAAAATCTCACATAAGTGGATAATTCTGCCCAATAAGCAGAAGACAAGAGGGGGGTAAGACATTGAAAAGGGATCTCTAAAATTGAATGAATGGGCAGAAAGGTGACATGTGTTTGAACATGAGTAAACATTAGGTAATATAGCTTACCATCAAGAAGAGCCTGAAAGAACCACATAGGCATTTTCTTACCCCAAAGCAGAACCCTAGATTCTGAAGAAGGGAAAACCAAATTCTCATCACCCTTGCAGGTCATTTTGAAGTGAGAACTTTTCTCTAATCCAAAGTCAAAGAAATTCATCTCAAATAACCACCATTTCAAATTAAAATCCAAGTGTAAAAAACATGAGCATTTTCATTAAATTTTTATTTGAAATCAGTTAGGTTATTTATATAATTTGCATGAATTAAAACGGTCTAGATGAATGCTACTCAAAGCCTGGTATCTGAACCAGCAACATCACATCACCTGCAGCTTGTCTGAAATGCATAATCTCAGATCTACTGAATCACAACCTGTAGTTTAACAAGAATGCCAGGCGTTTGACATGTACATTAAAATTTAAGGAGTGCTGGTATAGATAATACAATAAAGTAAAATCTCAAAGTAAGAAGCACTTTCTAGGTCTTATTTAGAGATCTCATTGGAAAATGAAGCCAAAAAACAGTAAGGAAACTTGTAGATGGTTATAAAACTTGTAGTTTTCTGAAAACTTTTCAATTTTCAGAAAAAGATAACTTGCACAAAAAAATCTGAAGACATTACAAATAAGGAAGAAGAAGTGAAATGAAACCTGGTTAAATGTAAGATATGAATCTGTGAAATAATAATGCCAAATAAGACATTTAATAGACACAGTAAGACATTTAATAGACACAATTTAGAAAACAGTAGTATCAGGAGACCTAGAGCTGGGATGAAAGTGAAGAACAAATTATAGTAAAATCAACTTTCAATGTATTAGGATAATAAAAACAACTAATGCAATTTGGGGCCTCCTACCCAGAGACAAATTATGGAAATGGTTGTTTTTTAATGACTCCAGTGAAAATTCAAAGAGAATATTTGGCCACAAAAGCAGAAAGGTTCATGCTTCATCCAGGATCCAGAGAACAACATGTTATAAAGTTTGATAGATGAAAAGAACTACGAATAGTTTAAATGATGATCCCAAGGTCAGACATCTGACAGCATATGGAAATATGAAATGTGAAAAGCCTTTGATTCTAGGAAGCATGAAATTTGAAGTATAGTAATGAAATCAAACAGAAAACTATGTCCCAAATGTACTTCTTACGTACTTAATAGTATCCAGCCCAAGTCTGTGTACTCAGCTATTCAGACAGGTAAGCATTCTCCCAAACAGAAGATAACTAGTTGAGGCCAACTCCCCACTTGAGCAAAGTTCAGTCTAAGACGGCTCTAGCCTGTTCCACTCTCATGATGACACAGGTAAAAACGCATTTAATTTACCTAGGACAATGGTACCTACTGTGCAGGTTGCCTAGACACATGCTCTTAACACTGTCTTCACTATGTTCTGCAGCCTACAGCCAGGCTTCAATTCACCTATCACACCATGTCAACAAATAGTCCACGAGCATGGGAGTGGTGGAAAGGGAGTGTAAAAGTAGGGTAGCTGTTGTCCTGTTTTCCCCCAGCTGAACCTAAGTCCTATTCCTCTGGATTGTAATTCTGCTCATTAGGCTCTAAATTAGTTGTTACAATAGTAATGCAAAAAAAAAAAAAATTTAAACAGGATCTTATCAGCTATCATCAGATTGAGCTACAGAGCATATTTATGTTTGCCCTGCAAAATAGTACCTCTGTTATATGAACATCAGTAGTTAAAACACAAATAAATAAATTGCTGATTACAAAAGATTTTTCTCACATTTCAGAAGGCTTCTCTGTAGGATTTTTTTTAAAAAAATCAATCTCCTCGTGTTTTTAAGTGTTTTACAGATCATTAAGTACATGGCAGAGGGGCAATGAGAAGGGATTTCTAAATTTAATGAACTAGGAAGCACTCAAATTGAGGACAGATAAAAATAAAACAAGTTATATTTAAAATTCTACTTTATCAGTGGGAAAATACAACAAAAATTATCAAACATAAGCTTAAAAAAGTATCCATTTCTTAGTTATGCTATACCTGAGAAAGGAACAACTTGACAAAAAACACTTGATAATGTTAACATCATATAGATAACTACATATATTAATATATAAAATATTGTTTGTTAATATTTATTTTCTATTGTATATGTCAATATCTATTATATGTATGCCTATCTACATATATATAATAGCATGTATTATATATAATAGCATGTATTATATATAACATAAATATTAAATGAGTATATATATATGTATATGTGATATCCCACCATCATTTAATAGATATAAATATGGGAATCTGCATATGTATGTGTCCATATATACGTATACATATTTGTGAGTCAGCTGTCACCTAAGAATGGCTTCCCAGGTGGCGCTAGTGGTAAAAATCCCGCCAGCCAACGAGGAAGGCTTAGAGAGACGCTGGTTCGATCTCTGAGTCAGCAAGATCCCCCTGGAGGAGGAAATGGCGACCGACTCCAGTATTCTTGCCTGGAGAATCCCATGGACAGAGAAGCCTGGCAGGGGTTGCAAGGAGTCAGACACGACTGAAGCGACTTAGCATGAACAGACATCACATAACAAAGTGAAAACATCAAACTTCCTACCTTTGCATTTTACACCTAAATTTGATACTGACAATGACCTTGCACATCTCATTCATCTGAATTTAATGTAATCCAGCCATATATTCACTCTCAGTTTTTAAACTCTTAAATCTCATTTAGAGATGGTTTAGTCCAAGAAATAAATCCTTCATATCCCTGGAAACTTTGGACAAAATTGCATAGTGTATTTTTCTACTGAAAGTATTAAAAATGTTTCCCATGAAGTAACTGCTTTACAAAGTTACCACAAGAGATTTCCTAGAAACACCATTTAAGTGCATTTTGATGGGAAACCAAGACATCAAGATAATGAATACTTTATTGATAATATGAAATCAGGCTAGGAAAAGTTACTTCTTAAATAACTGTAATGTTAATTTAATACACTTCTGTTTTGATGGGGAAAGGTTGATGAGGGCTTAGTAAATAATACTAGACAAATTTGGATCATGTACTATGGTAAATCTTCATGAATTATTGTAAGACTTTCTCATGCATTAACTTTTTGCTATTAAGTTCTTCCATGGAATAGTAGCATATGTTCATCAGAACATTTTAAATTTAAAATACATTTTATGTCTGCTGTGTTTGTTCAATGTAGAATTGTAAAATATAAAGAATAGGGCTCTGAAGATCTGAATTCTAACTTGACTGTTGGCTGACTGCATGGTCATAGATAGTATTTCTGCACCTCAATTTTCTCATCTAGAGAATGGAGATAGTTAAATCTTCCCCTGCTGATTACATAGAACTATGATAGAGAATCAAAAGAAATTTTGCACACACATATATATATGTTTATATATTTAGTATATTTTTATATAAGCATAATATACATAAATATATACAATAAAAAATTCCTAATAGGTGCCATATATATATATGTTAACTATTTTAATGTGTTCTTAGCATTCACATTATAAATGGAATAAATTTCACAGAAGACTATTTTAAGAATGCAATGATTTTTTAATTTTGACCATAAGATAGCTGGATTTGATATCAATGTTAATTTTCCATGTGTGAACTGATTTTGCTGCCTATCTTATAACAAGATGCCATAATCCTAGCACAGTTTTATTCTACTGACTTTATTACTTTGTCAAAGCTAGTAATTATACTTCTAGTATTTACAGGCCAACAACAAAACAGTTGAACATAATACAGTGAATATTGCTATGAAAAACATTTGTCATAATAGTGTACTAGAGTTCCAGGAAGAGGCAGTATATTCTATTTGGGTGTGGTTTCTTAAAAATGCTCCTAATTCTATTTGAAGCCAAAGAAAAATGAGATGGCTTATGAAAAATAGCAGCCCATTGTTCTGAAATAGAATAGAAAGTGAGGAGAAAGCCCTAGAAAGAGATATTATATCTCAGACCATCCAGGAGTCATGAAAGCAGATGACGTGAGAACATACTTAGTTTGGGGTCTTATTTTGTATAACAGAAATAAATATTGATAAATGCTCGTTGTTCTGAGAAAATAGCTTCTTCCTGGGTACAGAAGAGCCTAGTAAGTACCCGGCCCCCTCCGAATGCCAAAGTGATGTTATATTTCTGGATGCCCAAGCAAATTATATCTTAACTTCATGAAAAGAATGATAATGAGAAAAGAGTCATTGAGCATTTGAATGAGCCTTGCAGTCATTCATTTACACATTCATTCATTCAGCAAATGCTTATTAAGCTCCTGTTGTAAGCTAGGCTTTGTGCCAAATGTTGTTATACTGTAGTGAATAAGATCAACTAGGTTCTCTTCAGATAATGAAGAGAATTTTAATTTTTTTAAAAGTTAAAATTTGTGATACTATAATGAAGGAGAGAAAGATGTGTTTAGGAGAATGTGTGGAATGTATAGCTACTTTGGTTTGGGGATCAGGAAATGGTTCTCTGAGAGAGTGATATTTGAAAGGAGATCTGAAGGATGAAAAAGACTCAGAGAACAGCATTTCCTGGGAGAGAAGAGCATTTGTGATTTAGTTTAATAGACTGAAAGAAGATTTGTATGGCCAAAGATAGAGGAAAAGGGTAAAAGTCACACTGCATAGGATTAGAGAGGCTGGCAGTGGCCACATTGTATAGAGCTTTATTGGTGATGATAAAGAATTTGGATTATATTAAATGTGCAAAGGGAAACTGTCAAATGGTTTAGCCCAGAAACAATGATATTATCTAAATTTCATTTTAAATACATCATTGTTCCGCTATGGGAAAACAGAAAATATGCAAAATCAAATCAGAGAAATCATTAGGAGACTATTATCAGGCCCAGCTCCATGGATGTGTGACCTGTGCAGTCTCACAGCTCTCCTTTCTTCAAAAGCGTTCTGCTCTTTGTTTACTGCCCTACTCACTCCATCTTGAAGTTTGTAATACTTTTTAAACTGAGCTTGCATTTTTATTTTGCACAGGGCAGGTGGGACTGGCTGTTACAGAAATTTAGTTGCAAGACAGTTGTTGCCATAGACTAGGATGATGGCACTGGGGATGGAGCAAGGTAGTCTGTCTTTTGCAGGTTAAATCACATTGCCACCAATATGAGCTTTCAGTTTGGTCCACATGGAGCATTTTATTTGTGCAATGTTATCTTAAGATAACACATACCCTATCCATTTAATAAATGCTAGTTTTCAAAGTGAAAGTCACTCAGTTGTGTCCACCTCTTTGCAACCCATAGATTATACAGTCCATGGAATTCTTCAGGCCAGAGTAGTGGAGTGAGTAGCCTTTGCCTTCTGCAGGGGATCTTCCCAACCCTGCAATTTGAGAGACCTGCGTTCTATCCCTGGGTTGGGAAGATCCCCTGGAGAAGGGAAAGTTTGCAAAAGACTGCTATTTATTGTCATCCTGTGTTAGCACATCAACATATTATGTTTCTATAATAGAAATGAACTCGGAGGAGGGTGAAACATTTAGATTCACCTTTCTATTCCACTAATAACTGTTGAGCCCAAAGCACATGAATAGCTCTGTGCTGTGAACTTAGAATGAAGCAGATGTTATCTATTGAGAACTTATAATTTAGTTGAAAGGTAAGACTTAAATAGCTATAATGCAAGGAAGAATATACCAGAAGAATATAAAGGAAATACAAGCAATGCACTGTAGGGGATTCCATTTATGTAGAACAATCATTAGAAGTTTTATCAAATGATTTTTGTTATGACATCACAATATGGAATGATATTATTGTGACATTTCATTTTAATTAAAACCAGCTATTTCCAGAGATCTCATAGTAGACATGTCCCAGTGTGTAGCAAGCCGTAAGATAGCCCTGGTGTATTTGAATATTCCATTTAGGAGATAAATATTATTGAGGTCTTTAAAGAAAAAAATTCAGAATGCTTCTTATTCCCTACAGAATGAAATAGAGCTGTGAGTAAAATAATTCTGAATATTCATCATCAGAGTTGAAAAAAGAAAACTGGAAATTTGACCATTAGATGAAAACTCTAATGAAATTAAGAGATAGATGAAAGCATTCCAGTTGCCATGCAGTGTTATCTGTCTTCAGTTTAGCAAGTTACACAAACTGCAGGCTGATGTAGATGTTTTTTCTATAGGATGGTGCTCTCCCCAGGGAACAGCCGGTTTGATGACCAGACTTCAAAGCAAATGTCCCAAAGGAAACACACACACACACACCTACACAAATACACACCAGGCAGAAGACATTTGGGCAATAGAGGGATGTATTGGTACCGCAGAGACAGAGACCTCTGGCACTGAAGAGCTTAACTTGTCATGCATCACAGCTTTAAGACTCTAGACATTACATCCCAAGACATTTGTTACACTTTCAGGCTTCCATGATTCAGCTGTGGGCAGAACTTCTGACTTCTTCCACCCAAAACAAACTCGGAGCTCTGGTTTGCCTTGCATTTATCTTCCTTTTCAAAGCCGCACCTATAAAATAAAGTAGTTATGTCCCCAGAGTGCTCACACTTTTAAATATTAAAGCAAAAGAATAAATAGACTCACCCTCTTGGTCCTGAGCATTCTCAAAGTAGAGCTCAAGACCTGCTCTCCAGTAAGAGATGGACATGGACGCAAGAGAGGCTGCTGGGCTGAGGACAGAGAAGACACTGAGAAGTTACAATGCAACTTGGGAAATGTTATAAGTCTCACAGTAGGAATATTTCAAAAAGAAGAGAAGCACTTGGATCAGGCCCATTTATCCAACTCAAATATCAATATTCTAGTGTAGGTTTTTAAGACCACTCTCCTGCTCTGCAACTAAGAGGCTTTCTCCTCTCAGCTTTTCCCATTCCAGTCCTCTTACATATCAGTGCCAACTTACTCTTTCTGAAACTCATTTTCCTGTTCAGAGTCTCAATGATACTGCATGATCAATAGGCATAAGGGATTCTTTCATTTGGCATTCAAGGCTCTTTGTGATCTTGGTGCAGCTTATTATACCAACCTTACTTTTGTTATTCCTCTGCACATCACCTCTGAGTCAAGGGGTCCCCAAACATTCCCTGCCCCTTCTTATCACAATCACAACATCTCGGCTTTTGACATGCAATTAATTCGCCAGACTCAGTTGTCCTTGCCTAATGAAATTCTACTCATCCTGATGTCATTACCTACTTTAGGAAGCTTTGTTCATTTTTCCTCACCAGCTAGGATAGTTCTGTCCTCTGAACTAAGAGACTATCTGGCTTTTACCTACAGTAACATTTACTATGTGTGTACCTATTTGTTTGAGTCATCGTGCTCCCTGTCTTTAACCATCTTTCCACCTTCAGGCCTGTTTATAAACATCACAAGGACCATACTTTTTATAAATTGTTGTCTCTCATAGTGCCTGCTGATCATTAAATAAAGGTTCAAAAAGATTTGTTTCAATGAGTGATTAGAAAGTAGTGTAACAATGGATTTTTGTTCTAGTCTACCACTGTCTTCCAATCTTTGTACTTCTAGCCAGAACTTATGGAGTATCCATTGGTTGAAGGCACAAACAAAACCCCTACATGTTTAATACAGACTGTCTAAAATAAGAGAATGTATTGTACTGCCCTTGGTCATGGTTGAGTTTCTTTCACATTTACCAATCTAAGAACTTATGGTTAGGATGATCATGTAAGCCAGTTTGCATGTGACAAACCTGGCTTTTATGTTTTCAGTTGTTGATACCCTTCTCTCTTTCATTCTCAGAAGAGTTCTGGTTTAGATGAGAAATTATACAGTCACTCTCCTTGAGGACCATTTTTATTGACAAGTGAAAATATTTACCTTATACCTTGTATTTGTTTTCTTAAACTGGCTAGTATGGAAGCTTCAGGTTAGTCAAGAAACCAAACCAACCAACAGTCAAAAAAGCAAGAAAGCAAGACACAGGGAAAAGAGCTACTAGAGAAGCCCCGTAAAAAAGAAGACACCAACAGACCAAAAAAAAAAAAAAGACACTAGGAAAACAAGCAAACAAAACACAAGCCCCAAAGGTTAAGTCATTTGAAGTAGGAAAGGATAAAACATAAAGCTTCATATCATTGGGAGAGATTTTCTTAGCCTTCATTTTTTTCTTTTGTCTCCAAGGAATTCTTCATTAGACTCAATTTAAGCCTTGAATTTGAGATTTTGCATTCTCCATTGGTAAGCACACCTATTAAAAAGCAATGTATTCACGTATACTCCCTGGCATCAGGAGGCTCTGTGTATTCACCGCTAGCAGTGGACACCATGCCAGGAGAACCTGACTCCGGGTGGAAAAGGATTAAAAAAAAAAATTTGAGCAATGCCAAGAAAAAACAACAACAACAACAAAAAAAAAAAAAACACTACCACATAATTCTTTTCTGTACTCTGTGGTTTGTTTTACTTAGGAAAGCGGCCTGGTTTTACCCTGCAGCACGCATTCATTACTGTGATCTTTGACTGGCAGATGCAGAGTAATAGGATGCATATTTTAGTGCTTATTATAATACCCTGTCCAAAAACAACTTGACAAATTTGTGATTTCGACAATATCTCATTTTGCTGGCTGCAGTGCTCTGTGATTGTCTGGCCCACGTGGCTTCCAGATTATGCATACCACCAATACTTCTCATTAAAATGGCCACAGTTCACCAGTTTCGGTAGCTTGGAACGAACTTGGAATGAATTATTATACAACAAAGAGGCTGCTGTCATGCAGAACAAAAGACAAGCAAAAGAGAGCTTTGGCTTAATGAGGCTAAGTGAGTGTCTCCCCTGCATCACAGCTACTTGACGGCCTTTGAGCATGGATTTTTTTCTCCACAGGCCAAAACCTTTGGTCTATTATTTTGTGTTTATGCACCTTGAGGCTAATATACATTTTAATATGCTTCACATGGAGAAAAAAAAAATCAGCCATTAGATTAGAACATGTGCACTCCCTGTTAAATTAATGACAACCGAACATAGAGATAAATTTAGGTTTTCATATTTAATTATAGCACACTGCAGTACGTTTAGCAAGGATAAATTGCACTATTATTATGCTTCATTTTTTTTGACATCTTCTCCTATTAACGGTGCATACTTGCCCCCACCCCAACACCCTGTACCATGCTAACATCTCTCTATACATCACCCTTCCCTCAACATGACTGAATCTTAGCCACTGCATTGAAAGGTATATTATTTTATTTGTTAAATTTGCTGAGAGAACAAATGCTATTTTGGCATATCTGTAAAATGAATAAGAATGTAATTTGTAAGAGAAAAGTGATAACTTGTCTAAGGCTACTTCAGTTGTCACTCCTTTCTGCTGCATCAAATTGCAGTGATGGAGTTGAGTCCTCTCTCTTTCTGATCTACCAAAGGCGTGCAACATAGCATGTGACTCCAAATAGGTAATATTTCACCATGACTCAGAAAATTTCCATGTAAAGAAGTAAGCGTAACAATCTCAAGAAAACCCAATAATTTTGTCACTCTGAAACTTTCTCTGTTGATTTTAATCCATTTGTTACAGAAATGAGAACACTTTAAGTAGTGAGAAGTTTTAGGTTACTACCTATCCAGTGGTCTTCAAAAAAATTAACAAAACTGATAGTAGAGATTATGAATATTGCTGTTTATTCTTCCAAGGCCACCAAAGTAGGAACAGATTGTTAATACAACAGAAATGTCAAAATGGACTTTTCATGTAGAATGACCTGATGACTCTTAGTTCTTTTTCATTTGGGGGCTGTGACTTTACCTTCCATTAATTGAGTGCACTTGTTCCCTGTTACATCTGGAACATATAGTTTACTTCATCTGCTAGTTAATTAAGTTCTGGTTGGTTGCCCAGAATCAAAAAATTCTTCTACTACATTTGTGTAAAGCAGAAAGTCAAGCACTTGTGTAAGTATCTACTTTAAGGATGTAGATATAGCAGGTGCGCTCAGTTGTGTTCAACTCTCTGTGACCCCATGGACTCTAGCCCTCCAGGCTCCTCTATCCTTGGGATTTTCCAGGCAAGAATACTGGAGCGGGTTGCCATTTCCTCCTCCAAGGATCTTCCCCACCCAGGGATCAAACCCGAGTCTCTTGCGTCTCCTGCATTGGCGGGCAGAAGGAAACATGCATGACAAGCATTTCTTGTCCTTCTGCCTTAAAAAATTACTTGAATTATTATTGTCAAAGGCCGTAAAGTCAGAGAATATTGTTCCAAAATCTGAGAGTCAGAAGTTCAGCTCTGGGGTTATCCTGAAAGGACCGTTTATCAGATATTTGATTCATGGTTATACACATTGGGGTTTGATGACCAGAAAAGCAAATCAGGAATGAAGATTACCATGTAGGAAAGGTCTGCAACTGGGAATACCGTATACACTAAAGGAGTCAGTCTTTGCTGGCTAGGGGATACCTCTTCTTGATGACACAGAAAGGCCGCCTATACATACTTACTAAGAATAACGCGAGCTTCCCTGGTGGCTCAGTGGTAAAGAATCCACCTGCCAATGCAGAAGACACAGGTTTGATCCTGTGTAAGAAAATCCTACATGTTGTGGGTCACCTAAGCCTGTGTAACACAACTATTGAGGTTATGCTCTAGAGCCTGGGAGCTGCAACTACTGAGCTCGTGTACCACAACTACTGAAGCGCATGAGCCTAAAGCCTGTGCTCCACAGTAAGAGAAGCCACTGAAATGAGAAGCCGGTCCATGGCAACTAGAGGGGAGCCCCTACTTGTTACAACTAGACAAAAGCCCATGTAGCAATGAAAACCCAGCATATAAATAATTTAATAAAAGAAAAAAGAATAGCAGTCTCTGCCCAAATTCTGGTAGAACAAAAATTTGTAAGATAACATATAAGAAAAGGCTCTACAAAGTTGGGTTATAAATTTTATTTTCAGAATCCTTTTTGGTTTATAATTTTGCTCATATCAGAAAATAAATCTATAAGGTAATGAATAGCTGTTTCCTGGTAATATGCTATGGTTAAAAAAAAAAGTTCTTATGATTAAAAAGAACTAATTTTTAATCTGTGAATACTTGACAGACTTAAATTCTAAGAAAATCCTTGTAGAATATAGATGAAAATATATTTGCTCTTTTATAGTTGTTGACACCGAGTCACTATGTTCAAGGATCTACCTAATTGCTGCAGTCATTGGATGATGCTAAAATGTCTTGCTCAAGAGTCTAGGTCCATGCATCCTTGAGGTTTCTTTGGGTAAAAGATTTATTTTTTTATTATTATTTTTTGAACTGAACTGATGATAATATACATGTTTCAATGCCATTCTCCCAAATCATCCCACCCTCGCCCTCTCCCACAGAGTCCAAAAGACTGTTCTATACATCTGTGTCTCTTTAAAAGATTTAAATATCTCAGTCAGTGATGGTCATCATGTCACTCTTCTGGGTTTATTTCCTTTGCAGTTCAGACAGTTTACTCTAATTGGTTAAGTATTCTCAGTTCCAAATACTCGCCATTAGTTATTTTGGTGTGTTTAAAGCAAATGCTGAGATACTCCTCTTCTTATATAACTGTTCTACCAAGCAGGATTTCAAAAATATATCTTGTTACAAACAACTTTAGCAGAGTGAAAGTGACTCCTTTTTAAAATAAATACAATATTTAAAAAGAATGTATACTGTACCTAGGAAATGTACATATTAGGTGAAAAACCAGGAAACTAAATTATATCTAAATGTAATTCCAGTTTTGTTCAAAAAACATGTATGTGTGGACAGAAAGAAACAGCTATGATGATACCCATATATTAACTGGCATTTCTTAGAGCAAACATTCTGGGAGATTTTGGTTTCCTGCTTTTTCTTTTCTGTATTTCCTCAATTTCCCATAGTGAACATAAATATTTTATAGTGACAAAGTCTAAAAATGAAAGTAGTAGCTTTAGAATGTTTTGTAGGAGTCTCTAAAGAATATTGATCAAATATTTCATCAGAACAGTCCTGGAAGAACCAAATTTAAAAGAATCAAGACTATTCAAGTGGCAGAAAGCACAATCAGGAAGGGTGTAAAGAACTGGCAGTATTTAGCTTGTAGAATAAATTGAACTTAGTTTAGCCACAAAAGAAAGTCTGAAGAAAAATTGCTACTTTTAAAAGTATATATATTATTATGTAAAGTTTTTTTTTTTTTTTAAGAGTGCAGTTTTCTAAGTCTACCACTGAAGAAGGGAAATTAAATCAACACAAAGAAGCTAAATCTGATAGGAGTTATGTGAATAAGCTATTTGAAGAGGACTAAAAAAACAATCCCTAGAAACTTCTTTTTTTTTTCTTTTATCTTTATTTTTTTCTTTGGTCTTTGAGAAAAAGAGAGATTCTTACGTATCTATAATTCTAAATTTGTAGAACTATATATATAGTTATGGATGCTAGTTTCTTTTCCTTCCCTAATGTTACATGAAGTTTTCTTTAAAATGCATTCACCAGAATTCTCATTAGCTATTCAAGGTAACACAAGAAATATTTGGTGAAATCCTACTGAAAATAAATTTATTTTTCCTTAATGTAATGTGTTATTATTTTGGGGGCACTTGGTGTTCTCTGAATGCAAGTTGATTCGAAGAACTTTGTAGTCTAAATCCTGTTCTCTCTGCATAATATAGGGATAGATCTCAAATCTTGAGTACCTCAAATCGCTTCCAAACAACCAAGTAGGCATCTGAAGCAGTTCTTCCACCTGCCATTTGACTTGAGAGCTCCTGAGTAATTCTTCTTTTTTCCCCAGCTTTATTGAAATGTAATTTGACAGATAAAACTGTAAGATATTTAAAATGTACAATGTGATTATTTGATATTTGTATACATTGTTAAAGGATCCCTTTCTCACTGCAGTTAATTAAAACACTTATCACCTCACATATTAACCTTTTATTTTACTTTTGTGATGATATTTAAGTCTTACTTTCTTAGTAAATTTCAGTAATATAATACCGTGTTATCAACTGTAGTCATCACTTATACATTAGTTCCTCAGACTTTATTCATTTTTTAAAATATAAATTTATTTATTTTAATCGGAGGTTAATTACTTTACAATATTGTATTGGTTTTGCCATACATCAACATGAATCCGCCACAGGTACACACGTGTTCCCCATCCTGAACCCCCCTCCCTCCTCCCTCCCTGTATGCGAGACTTTATTCATTTTATCACTAGGTTTGCACCTTTCACCAACTTCTCTCAATTTCCTCCACCAACCTCCTCCCAGCCCCTGGGAAGCACTTTTCTACTGTTTCTCTCAGTTTGATTTTTCTTTTTCCTTTTTATCTAGAGTTAACATATAATTGATATGTGTAGTATTTGTCTTTGTCTCTCTTGCTTATTTTACCTAGTCAAATGCCCTCAAGGTTCATCCATTTTGTTGCAGGTATCAGAATTTCCTTCTTTCTCATGGCTAAATAATATTCCAGTGTGTGTGTGTGTGTTTGAAAACTTCTGCGGGGAACATAGAAATGCAGGTATCTCTTCAAGAGCCCCTGAGTAGTATTTGAATGTGATTTTCAAATACCCAGGATACTGGCTTTTGATAGGAGGTCATGGATACACATTGCAGTTACTTGTCTTAGAGGTCAATAATTGCTTAGTTGCCCACAGGATATATTCTGTTGTATTTCAAAGGGAATTCAGTTAACATGGCACAGAAACCTCAGGCCACCTATAATCATTCTTCATCAGCTTAGGATTACTATTGAATCCCTACTATTTCCAGACATTGCCTGAGTCAGTTCAGTTCAGTTCAGTCACTCAGTCGTGTCCTACTCTTTGCAACTCCTTGGACTACAGCACACCAGGCCTCCCTGTCCAACATCAACTCATGTCCATTGAGTTGGTGATGCCATCCAACCATATCATTCTCTGTTGTCCTCTTCTTCTGCCTTCAGTCTTTCCCAGCATCAGAATCCTTTCCAGTGAGTCAGTTCTTCGCATCAGGTGGCCAAAGTATTGCAGTTTCAGTTTCAGCATCAGTCCTTCCAATGAATATTCAGGACTGATTTCCTTTAGGATGGACTGGTTGGATCTCCTTGCAGTCCAAGGGACTCTCAAAAGTCTTTAACACCACAATTCAAAGCATCAGTTCTTTGGTGATTAGCTTTCTTTATAGTCCAACTCTCACATCCATACATGACTACTGGAAAAACCATAGCTTTGACTAGATGGACCTTTGTTGGGAAAGTAATGTCTCTGCTTTTTAATAAGCTGTCTAGGTTGGTCATAGCTTTTCTTCCAAGGAGCAAATGTCTTTTAATTTCATGGCTGCTGTCACCATCTGCAGTGATTTTGGAGCCCCAAAAAATAAAGTCTATCATGGTTGCCATTGTTTCCCTGTCCATTTGCCATGAAGTGATGGGACCAAATGCTATGATCTTAGTTTTCTGAATGTTGAGCTTTAAGCCAACTTTTTCCACTCCGCTCTTTCACTTTCATCAAGAGGCTCTTTAGTTCTTCTTCACTTTCTGCCATAAGGGTGGTGTCATCTGCATATCTGAGGTTATTGATATTTCTCCTGGCAATCTTGATTCCAGCTTGTGCTTTATCCAGTCCAGCATTTCTCATGATGTACTCTGCATATAAGTTAAATAAGCAGGGTGACAATACACAGCCTTGACGTACTCCTTTCCCAATTTGGAAGCAGTCTGTTGTTCCATGTCCAGTTCTAGCTCTTGCTTCCTGACCTGCATACAGATTTCTCAGGAGGCATGTCAGGTGGTCTGGTATTCCCATCTCTTGAAGAGTTTTCCACAGTTTGTTGTGATCCACACAGTCAAAGGCTTTGGCATAGTCAATAAAGCAGAAGTAGATGTGATTCTTCCCTGGTGGGTCAGAGGTTAAAGCATCTGCCTACAATGTGGGAAACCTGAGTTCGATCCCTGGGTCGGGAAGATCCCCTGGAGAAGGAAATGGTAACACACTCCAGTATTCTTGCCTGGAGAATCCTATGGACGGAGAAGCCTGGTAGGCTACAGTCCACGGAGTTGCAAAGAGTCAGACACGACTGAGTGACTTCACTTCACTTTCACTTCACTTCACTTCAGATGTGTTTCTGGAACTCTCTTGCTTTTGCAATGATCTGACGGGTGTTGGCAATTTGATCCCTGGTTCCTCTGCCTTTTCTAAATCCAGCCTGAACATCTGGAAGTTCACAGTTCACGTACTGTTGAAACCTGGCTTGAAGAATTTTGAGCATTACTTTGCTATCGTGTGAGATGAGTGCAATTGTGTGGTAGTTTGAACATTCTTTGGCATTGCCTTTCTTTGGGATTAAAATGAAAACTGACCTTTTCCAGTCCTGTGGCCACTGCTGAGTTTTCCAAATTTACTGGCATATTGAGTGCAGCACTTTCACAGCATCATCTTTGACAATTAGGACACATTAATAAACATAAGTCCTATCCTTTTAGAACTTATATTCAAGAAAGGGGACATAAAAATGAACATTAAGAATAACAAGTGAAAGTATGTTACAAGACAGGGCTATGTAAACAGAATAGAGTAGGACAAAGTCGGCAAAAGTATGGGAGTGAGGAGACTGGTTGCAGTTCATTGAGAAGGTGACATCTGAGCACAGTTGTGAAGGATGTGAAGAATAAGCCATGCGGACACTTGTCAAGAGGTTTTCAAGCCAAAGGAGCATGCAGTGTGAGAGCCTGAAGAAACAGCAAGGAGCAGTGTGCTAGAGTAGAATGACTGGGAGAAGTAAGGGAAAGTCAGGAAAGTCAGGGAAGCAAGGCAGAGTAGAGCCAGGGTGCCCATCTTTATGCCCAACTTAGTTCCCCTCATGAACCTACTGGTCACTTTCTGTGTCCATCTGTCCTGTTGTCTCTCAAGTTTCCAGGTTTAGTTTGACGGACGTTTATCCAGCTTCCATTATCTGTCAGGAACTGTGACGGAAAACGCAGGCACCTCCTCCGTGAAGCCAGGTCCCCACAGTAGCACCTCCCTGTTTGATATTTTAATGACAAGGTTTGCATATGTCACGTGTACTCAGAAGAGAGCCTTCCTTACCCTCCATGTGTTTGCAAACCTACATGACTTAAGGCCCACTCTCGGCTCACACCGATGTTTAGATTTGTGGACACACGCGTAGTCGCTCAGTCACGTCTGACTTTTGCGATACCACGGATTGTAGCCCGCCAGGCTCCTCCGTCCATGGGATTTCCCAGGCAATACTGGAGCAGGACAGAAGGAAATGACACCCCACTCCAATACTCCGGCCTGGTAAATCCCACGGACAAAGGAGCCTGGTGGGCCGCAGTCCATGGGGTCACGAAGAGTCGGACACAACTGAACGACTTCACTTGCACTTTTCACTTTCACGCATCGGAGAAGGAAATGGCAACCCACTCCAGTGTTCTTGCCTGGAGAATCCCAGGGACGGCGGAGCCTGGTGGACTGTGGTCTGTGGGGTCGCACAGGGTCGGACACGACTGGAGTGACTTAGCAGCAGCAGCAGCAGCAAGTGGAGCAAGCTGCCGTTTCATCTAAGGGGTCTTCACGACCCAGAGATTGAATGCAGGGCTCTTGCATCTCATGTGCTGGCAGGCAGACTCTGCCTCCAGCCACCTGGGAAGCCCTTCACGGCCCAGAGATTGAATGCAGGGCTCTTGCATCTCATGTGCTGGCAGGCAGACTCTTTGCCCCCAGCCACCTGGGAAGCCCTTCACGGCCCAGAGATTGAATGCAGGGCTCTTGCATCTCATGTGCTGGCAGGCAGACTCTGCCTCCAGCCACCTGGGAAGCCCAGAGATTGAATGCAGGGCTCTTGCATCTCATGTGCTGGCAGGCAGACTCTTTGCCCCCAGCCACCTGGGAAGCCCCATGTGCACATTTGTAGTGTAACACAAAACGAAATTACTTGAGTATTAGAAAACCCGATACTACAGTTAACTGAATGAGCTGCGCTTTCATGACAAGCCAGGAAAATCTCTATTCTCTCTCAAACCCAGTTCTCTTTTCGCTTTTGGATAAAAACCTGGGCAGATCCCAGAGTTCTTCTGGTCACTCACTCTCAGATGTTAAAGTTAAACCCAAATTCTAGGGAGATAACTTTTAAATACTGGAAGTCCAAGATTTTTCAAATCCACAAGTAAAACTCAGTCTTTGGATTTGGTTCTATTTTATTGTTCTATTTATATGGAAGCTGTATTATTGAGTTTTTCACAATGTTTTGAATTTTCTTTGATTCACCTTATGAAACCACTTTAATAATAATTATTTTTATTTTAATAACTTGTTCCCAGTAGAATGAAAAGTACTTTGCAGCCTTCTAAAAATCCCATTTACTTAATCAATTGATTGCTGTAACATCAGAAATGAGGAAGAAGTATCTGAGGCACCAGGACTTGCACAGCACTAATGAACCAAAGCTGGCATGGATCAGAACAGGACCAATGGAATTTCAGGATTCCTAATTAGGAAATATCTCAGGCTAAACAAGATTCATGAATCCACAAAGCTTCAGAAGAAGTATGCAGTTGTGGCAGATTTCTTTCTTTCTTTTTTTCAAAAAAATCAAACTAAATGACAGAATTTCCAGATTTCTTAAAAAAAAAGTTGAAGTGGAATGACCTTGGTATTTTATTCTATGACTAATGTTACTGTATTACTGTGTCTAACTAAGTCAGCCATGTGAGTAGGATCAGTGAAAGCTGGTCACTGCTCCTGCATAATAACCCACAAGTGGTCATAAAGTCAGACAGGCTCTCAGTTTTCTAAATCCCTGGAAAATGCATCGCCTTAATTAGCAGACACCAACTTGAGTGACTCCCTTAGAGACTCCCAATTAACTAAGCTTCTAGACTAACATCATTAATATTTCCCTCATATTAGTTCATGTATAGATAGATATATACACACATATATACACATATTTTATATATATATCTTACATATATATATATATATATAATCAACAAACATTCTCAACACTGTTACCCTAAAATCCAACCCATATGTATATTTTCTGGTAGTAAATGAGAAAGAATGAAACTAATGCAGTTTATTAAGCAATTCATCTTAGAAGCGACATACCACACAATAGCTCACAAGCACATAAGATTATATTTGCTGCTGTTTTCAGTCACTTCTATTTATGCTTCTAACTGGATAAACTCATCATGCCCCCTACTGCTTAGGAGCAATACTACCACAGTGTAACACAACACAACACATCCTGGTACACTCCAGAGATTTATTCCAGGCCATATGCTATCTTTCAGAATGCTTGTTGAACAACGTTGTTTGTCTCCCCTTGGTCAGCAATGCCAGGATAAATCTGTGGAGTCATGCTGGCAGAAGAAATGGCCTCCAATCGGCAACAACAAACAAGTTCCTTATTACTGACCCCACCATCTGTCCCACTTTCCACGTGCCACACTTCACATAGGAACAGGTTTCAGCCAGGCCACATTCAGTGTGCAGCCAACATCCACCAGTAGGGTCAGTTTGAATATCCAGATTGTATCTGTGCTTAGCCCCATACCTAGCTAACATCCTTCATCCAGACTGGAATGTGGTTGGTGGATACTGAAAAAGTCCTTTGAGGGCTCCACTGCTGACCTGAGAGTGTTCACTAAAATCTTAGATCAGGCATGTGTAGTCAGTGAAGCCATCAGTCTCTCTGTGGGAAAGGCAAAAGTAGGTGTTACGTTACGTTAAGGTATATACCCACCGAGACCACTCTGCTTGTAGGCAGTGGGAATGAAAGCAGTGCTGCCTGGCACATTAACCCTTTAAAAACTTGTGTAGAATAGCCAGACATATTCCCAAGATGAAGTAATTTCCTAAAGGCTCATTTTATAAAGAGGTAGGTGATCCTACGTGTTCTCCGTTGTAGTCTCAATATTAATCAGTCTCAGTATTTATCCCCACTTGCAGTGTATCTTCAGTGCTGAAAACATCACATTTGGTGACAAGAATTAAAAAAAAAAAGCAGTGCTCTCAAATCAGCCATACCAAAGTAAGTGTGCCAAGAGCATATTATGGAAAAACTGATAGAGATATAGAGCTGGCAGAATGTCCTCCGAGGCACACAATGAGGGCAATTGTCTTTTCCTGTTAAAACCATAATGAGAAAGCTTACTGAAAAGTTCTATTAGGTGTTTGTGTATTAAAAAAAAAAGAAAGAAAAAGTCTTCCTCTGTCTGGAATTTAATGCTACACAAAGTACTGAATAGTCAAGCTTCAAGAGAGATGATAAACCTGGAAGAATTACATTACTACCCAAAGTATTTGTCATTGTACAGCAATTTAAAATTTAACAACCACATTAAACACCAAGCTAAATCAATAGTAATATGTTCTGTCTCTCCAAGGCAGATGTTTAAATCTGCTGAAAACATTATGGGGTTGTGTGGCATGGTATTAGGTGGGATATGTGTCACTGAGGCTGGCATCCAGAATAGTCAGCTCTGGGAAGACACCATAATCTCAGCATTTTTAAATGACCCACTATTCCACAGCTACAAAAGACCTCCAAACACTACACAGTGCTGTGGTACCAACAGCTGAACAATTACCATGCTTCAAAGTGAACCATTTCATTGGCATTTGCATGATTCCTTAGGCTTCATGAGAAAAATTAACAGGCAAATCACCTTTGGAAAATATCATAATTATGGAATGGAGAGATTTGTTAACTGAGACTTTCTTTGATTTGCATCACTTTTAAATATTATAGTGCTTATTGTCCATTTTATTATTTCTATTCTGAGACAATCTAGTGAACTCTTTTCTGGTGTTCAGTTCAGTTCAGTCGCTCAGTCGTGTCCACTCCCTGCGACCCCATGAACCGCAGCACGCCAGGCCTCCCTGTCCATCACCAACTCCCGGAGTTCACTCAGACTCATGTCCATCGAGTCGGTGATGCCATCCAGCCATCTCATCCTGGGTCGTCCCCTTCTCCTCCTGTCCCCAATCCTTCCCAGCATCAGAGTCTTTTCCAATGAGTCAACTCTTCGCATGAGGTGGCCAAAGTACTGGAGTTTCAGCTTTTAGCATCATTCCTTCCAAGGAACACCCAGGACTGATCTCCTTCAGAATGGACTGGTTGGATCTCCTTGCAGTCCAAGGGACTCTCAAGAGTCTTCCCCAGCACTATAGTTCAAAAGCATCAATTCTTCAGCCCTCAGCTTTCTTCACAGTCCAACTCTCACATCCATACATGACCACTGGAAAAACCATAGCCTTGACTAGACGGACATTTGTTGGCAAAGTAATGTCTCTGCTTTCCAATATGCTATCTAGGTTGGTCATAACTTTTCTTCCAAGGAGTAAGCATCTTTTAATTTCATGGCTGCAGTCACCGCCTGCAGTGATTTTGGAGCCCCCCCAAAATGCAGTCTGACACTGTTTCCACTGTTTCCTCATCTATTTCCTATGAAGTGATGGTTTTCTGAATGTTGAGCTTTAAGCCAACTTTTTCACTCTCCACTTTCACTTTCATCAAGAGGCTTTTTAGTTCCTCTTCACTTTCTGCCATAAGGGTGGTGTCATCTGCATATCTGAGCTTATTGATATTTCTCCCAGCAATCTTGATTCCAGCTTGTGCTTCTTCCAGCCCAGCATTTCTCATGATGTACTCTGCATAGAAGTTAAATAAGCAGGGTGACAATACACAGCCTTGACAGACTCCTTTTCCTATTTGGAACCAGTCTGTTGTTCCATGTCCAGTTCTCACTGTTGCTTCCTGACCTGCATACAGATGGCATAAACAAAGAAAGGAGCCAGTTGCTTTCAGCTTAGATTCCTTCCTTTTCTTTACAAATTTGATTTCTACATTCTTCCAAGGTCCCCCTTAATTAATCTTTTCACATCTTTTGGGTGGAATTCAGACTATTCCTGCTTGACTTGTCCAAATACTTGGTGTTTTCTTGGGTTCTAACATGGTTTGTGACTTCAATCATCAAGTGCTGAGTATAAATTTCTGTTCTGATGGCAGGAAGTTTCCAGGGGAAAGGCCTAAGTGGGTAGGAAGTAAGAATTGTATCAGAGGAATATTAAGGTAGCTCAGTCTGGCCTGGTGAAATCTCTGTGTATCTAAAAAAGAAAGCAATGGATTTACTGTAATGGATTTGTGAGGCAGTACTTGGGGTAAATGAGAGCTCAGCTAAATCTTGGTGCTATGCATGGGGTCTGCTGCTCATTTTCTCATCCGTAAAATGGGAATAATGGCAATGCTTACATCAGAGGTTATTGTGAAGATTATAGGAAATAATGAAACATGTTTAACACAGGGTCTGGCACAATGAGCACTCTGGATTTTGTTATTTATGTCATGATTCCTAGCACTTTTAAAGCTTAGAGGTTATGAATAGAGATTCTAATTAGGGTCATGCTTGATTTCAAACCTTAATGCAATTCTTTTTTACTGTGTAGACATAGAAAGTAAATAAATGAATTGGCCTCAGCTGACTCGATTTGAAAATGAGACGCCTCAATTCTAGTTTTGACTTTCTAATAACTTAGCATGCTACCTTTGCAAATGATGTAAGCTCTTTGGGCCTTGGTTTCCTAATCTCTGAAATGAAGGAATTGGACTCTATCGAAATCCTTTCCAGCTTAAAGAATGGTGATCCTGGATATACTCCATCTTACACATAGAAAGTAACCATAGTCCATTGCAGAGGAAGTTGAAGAAAAAAAATAGAAAGCCTCTCTCAGTTTAATATTTCTCCTATTAACCTGTCATTTTTAAATGAAAATTCATTGGTAAAAATCCTCTCTAGACATCCTTTTTAAAAGACAGCTGTCAATCAGTCAAGTTATTTATTGACTACCTAAAAGTGAATGGTATAGAAGGTATAAAACAAAAACATCCTGCTATAGGACCCTGAAATTTACTTGGAAAGAAAAAGATTACCACTGTCTTTTAAAATTTTCTTTTTCCATTTAATAAAGCCCAAATGGGCTTATCTAGTGGCTCAGTGGTAAGGAATCTGCCTATCAAGAATGAGACTCAGTTTCTGTCTCTGGGTCAGAAAGATCCCCTGGAGAAGGAAATGGCAACCCCCTACAGTATTCTTGCCTGGAAAATCCCATGGACAGAGGAGCCTGGCAGGCTGTAGTCCATAGGGTCACAAAAGAGTCAGATGCGACTTAGCAACTAAACAACAACAACATGGTTTTTAAAGCAGTTTACAGATTTAAATTATTTGAGACAATACAATTTTTTAAAAGTCAAGAGTGATCAGGAATCATTTAGGAAGTAAAAAGTACTTGTATCAGAAATCAAAGATAAGCTATATGACTAAAACAGAACACCAAGTTTAGCTCTGAAGTTAATAGTAGCAGTTGGCTTTGCAGTGCTTGTTGTCTAATAAAAGAGGATGACTAGGTTTGTCTTAAGAGACAACATTATGTTCTTGGCAGGCACTTAATACTGGGAAATTTTGTTACATGGATCCATATTTAAGAAACATTCTTTAGTATAATGTACAATGCTTACAGCTGCTATTTTGTGAAAGACACAAAAATATCTTTCAATTAATTACATCACTTCAGTTCTTAGTAGAAGGTAAAGTGAAAGTATTAATCACTCAGTCATGTCCAACTCTTTGAAACCCCATGGAATGTATCCTCCAGGCTCCTCTGTCCGTGGGATTCTCCAGGCAAGAATACTGAGATGGATTGCCATTCCTTTCTCTATGGGATCTTCCTGACCCAGGGATTGAACCTGTATCTGCTGTATCTCCTGCACTGCAGGCAGATTCTTTACTACTGACCCTGGCCAAGTCAGCTCAGTAAAAGTATCTATATGCAGAGCTGAGCTAATAAACTCTAGGATTATTGCTTCATGGTGGCCAAACGTAATGCTTTAGAGAAACCTAGAAAAATGGTGGATTAAGCTGCCCTTTAGGAAGTTTTTTTTTTTTTTAATATCAATTATTTCTGAGACACTTTTTAAATAAAAAATGTACATGAGATCCTGCCTATAACAAGTAACCCACTAGCTACTATTCACCTTTGTGTAAATTATTCTGTTAGATTTTTACCATTTATACTCTCAACATTGGGTTACTCTTCAATACTAGTTCTACTGAGAGAAGATACATGTCAAAGGCAGTACTGACATACTTCATCATTAGGCCTAGGACCTCTTTGAAAAAGAAACATTCTGCCCAGCAGAACTGAGCAGAACTTTCTAAAAGTATGTAGTAAAAATTCACTGCTAAGTCAGCAACCACCAACTTCTAAAACTTAATGTCAAAATGAAAAATTTAAGTAGTGAACATCTACTTATATTTTAAGATTTAGCCAAATGATAACCTTTTCTAGGAAAACTTTGTTAACACAATTTCCCCTTTTCCTCCAAAACTATGTAAAGTTTTATATATATATATATATATATAGTGAAGTTTTATATATATATATAGTTTTATATATATGCATATTAATTCTAACAACCCCAGAAGATAATAACTGTTATTGTTGTCATTTTATATATGAGGAAAATAGTACACAAAGAGGTTAAATAATTTGCCCTAAACTATCCAGCCTGTCGGTAGCAACACAAAGAATTGTACTCAGCCAGTCTGGCTTCAGAATTCATGCTAACAATACTATGTTGTGATACAAAATGCAATCTTATTTTAAACAGATCATTTACCAAAGGAAAACAAACATTTATACTCAAATTTAATGAAAATGGTTATTTTCATTTTGGATTGAATCATAACTTAGTTTAAAAATTGGAGGCAATAATCTTCTCATTTCTTGAAAACTTATGATCAGCCCAGCACCAATTCTATAAAGTTCTGGCTTGGTCAAAAGTCATTATCTATTAATAGAAGATAAGTAAATTATTATCAGTATAATATTGCTTCCCATAATTATATTATTGATGTAATTAACCCTTCAAAACCAGTCTCCACCTATGTAGAATATAATTTTAAATTAAAAATGGAACCTAGGATGTATAATAAGTTCTGTGAATTCTGTGTTTCACAGAAAGCTTCATACAATTGGAAAGTATTTTTAATTAAAATATATTATATGATAATGTATAGCAGTTACATGGAAAGAAATCTAAAATGTCTTATGCCATACACCAAAGCAAATTCCAAAAGGACTAAATAATTAGATATAAAAACAAACCAATGAATAGGTAGAAATTAAAACTGAATATTTATCAAACTTCAGCAATAGATTTAGGGAGAGGATAATAAACATGGCAGAGTTAATGTTTTTAAGGTTAAATTAAAATGTTAAGAAATATACCTTGATAACTCTATAATCAAATTCATGAACAAAAGTACAACTAATAAAGAACATATAAAAGATTTTTAAACACACTAGTTTTTGAAAAAAATTGAAGGAAAATAGATATCATTTTTATATCACATAACAAATAGGCAGCAGAAAAATCATATTTATATATATTAAGACAATATCAAGTATATCAGTATGTAACTGGTGATATCATAAAAATCGATCACTTTGGAAATATTAATTGTTTCAACTCTTTGGAAAAGAAATCCTATAATCTGTGTGTGTGTATGCATGCTCAGTCGTGTGTGACGTTCTGTGACCCCATGAACTGTAGCCTCTGACAGGCTCCTCTGTCTATGGAATTTTCCAGGCAAGAACACTGGAGTGGGTTGCCATTTCCTACTCTGGAGATCTTCCCAACCTAGGGATTGAACCTACATCTTTTGCATCTTCTGCATTGGCAGGCAGATTCTCTACTATTGTGCCACCTGAGAAACCCTTTTAATTAATTCTAAGGAAATATTCCCAAATACATTTTTTTAATGTGCACACAATTTCACTTCACCATTATTTCATAATCAAATATAACTATAAAAACTTGGAAGCAATATGGAAAATTGATTAAATCATGGTACATCATTAAATAAAATATTTCAGTTTCTAAGCAGTGTTCTGGCACACTCCACATGATAAAATGCAAAATGAGTAAATATATTCCCAGTCATTTTACATCATGATGACCTGCACATGGAAAAGATGAAAGGAAGACCCATAAGAATGATGAGAATTTTTAGAGCATTAATTTTGTGTGTGTGTGTTTTATTTTTCTCCATGTCAGTTTTTTCTATAGTATTATTTTACCTTTATAATTGAAAAATATAGAAATGACGTTTTATGCATATTTCTTATGCTGTAAGGATTTCCTGCATCTTATTGAGTTTCTATCCTAGTAAACTATTCTATAGTCAAGTTAATGGATGTTAAATATATTAGTGAAATGATATAGTAGTTTATCTGTAGGGCCATTTTCTATATCACTAAAGGGAAAAAGTTCTTAGCATTATATTTTTTTATTATTAGTAACAGCTCTTGCACTGAAGTGTTAACCTCAATCATGATGTTCCTTTTGATGAAAGCATTAGCAGAGATTTAACTGATTGAACTAAAGAATGCTGAGATGTAAGAAAGTCTGATGAAGATAATGAAGGAATTACGTTATTTGTGTGTATCTTTAAAAATATCTTTAAAAACAATTTTTTTGTTCCCCTCCTCCCACCCTGGGCTTCTTTCTCCATGTTCCTTCCAATTTTAGTTGTGTTCACTCTTAACAGTGTGATAATTGTAAGGTCACAGAAATCTTTTCAAATGTATTTCAAATTATAGACACCTTAGCAACCAAGCCAAAGTAAATAAATGAATGAAAAGTTTTGTAATATAAGAAAAAATACATTAAGGTAACCCTAGAAACTATAATAATTTAGTTTTTAATGATCTTTCTTCATTGCTAGTCCAACTGAGCATGATATGAAAGGGGGATTTCCTTCCCGTTATGACTGGATCTCGACTTGTTGTAGCCTCATTCTTTAGGAGACTATACTTTGAACTTCTCAGTAGGGACATCTTGATTTCACCTTTGTATTGAGTGATGTCATGATGACTGGCATTTGAACTCAAGTTTCTTCAGATCCTATGAACATTCACACACACAAACACAAATAGTTGTCTCTTCAGCTTCCACTGCTCTTGACTTTCTCAGTGTCTTTCAGTTATCTTGCTCTGACATAGATCAGGGACCAACCATCTATGCTCCTTGTCCTTTTGTGCACATCCCATAACGCTAACATTTCTCAGGTGGAGGTAAGAGAGATATTGATGACTGTTTTTTATGACTGCTGTTTAACAGAGTTAGTGACTATGGTGGTGCCTGAGTATTATTACATATGTGAAGAGTAGCATTCTCTTTCAGATCCTCTTTGTGAGGATTATAGTAGGGAGAAAATGCTGCATATTTTGCCTCACCCTTTCATGTAAAAATTATGAAGTATGCCTCACTATAAACACATGAAAGCCAATAAGGCTGAATACCATATTATTGTGTTTGTCTTCCTTCTAGTGACCGATTACATCTTACTTGTAATCTTTTTCTGTGGAATTTTTTCATGCTTCAAAATTCTTTGGGTCCTATCACAAAACCTTTGAGTACCTTCTATATATAAAGTGGCATCTTATGTACTTTGTATGAAGTTTAACTCACTAGCATATTTTCCTCAACTCTATTTATATATTAAAACTTATTACAGTGATTTCAATAGGTAATAACTGGATAAGTAGGTGATAAACAATTGATAGATAGATGTTAAGGAAAATTCAGAAGATATGTATTAAAGTGAGGAAAATAAAATGGAAAAAGAATGGAGTTATTAAGCAAGGGTCTATGAATGGCCTTATGTTTGCTAATAAAATAATATAGAGACTAAGACTCTAAGCTGTCTAGCAACTAATTGTGAGACTATTTCTAATTGGAGAAATCCAGGAATATTACAAGAATCTTTGGAACCACAGTTTGACAGAGGAGCCATATTTCACAGAATGAAGAAGTTCAAGTTTCAAGTTTCAGGTGGAGCAGAATGTGCAAAAGAACCTAAATGCATTCGGTGCTGCTGTTATAAGGATTTCTTAAAGGAATAGTCATCCTGTGGGTGGCATGTTGAAGGGTTATTTGAGTGGGTAAGGCTAGAGTCCTGTTGATTAAGATATGATTGAAGTAGGCCATGGGAGATAAGGCTTCCCAGGTGGTGTTAGTGATAAAGAATCTGCCTGCCAATGCAGGAGACACAAGAGATGCAGGTTCGATCCCCGGGATGGGAAGATCCCCTGGAGTTGGAAATGGCAACCTGCTCCAGTATTCCTGCCTGGAGAATCCCAATGGACAGAGGAGCCAGGCAGGCTACAAGTCCATGGGACTGCAAAGAGTTGGACACAACTGAGCAACTGAGTGTGCATGTGTGTGCACACACACAATAAGGTCAAGGCCTGAAACTAGGGAAGTGCAAAGAAGATAGAGGGGAGAAGTGGATAGGAGAGAATTGAGAGGATAAATGAGCTATACTTGTTGATCAACTAGAAAGCAAACAGAAGTTACAGACTGTGCTAAGATTTCTAGACTCTGTGTCTCCATGATTAGATCCATGATTGTGAAGAAGAAGACAAGAACTCTATATAGGCTTCCCAGGTGGTGCTAGTGGTAAAGAACCCACCTACCAATGCAGGATGGAGACGTAAGAGAGGTGGGTTAGATCCCTGGGTGACAAAGATCCCCTAGAGAAGGGCATGGCAATCCACTCCAGTATACTTGCCTGGAGAATCCCACGGAGAGAGGAGCCTGGCTGGCTACAGTCCATGGGATTGCACAGGGTCGGACACAACTGAAGCGATTTATCATATAGGAAGAAGCTAAAAATTTGAATCTAGAGCTCAACAAGTGAAGCGTCTTAAGAACACAGGAGGCTTTCAGAACCTTCTGTAGGCTTACAAGAATGATTACAGAATGACAGGTTCTCCAAGGAACTACCTGTGGCCTGCCAAAATCTGGATGGACTCCAGTGGGAGAAGACAGTGAAATTGTATTTGGTTTCGCACCTCTATCCACATGCTAAATGTCTCCTTTTCCTGATAGATACTATTCTGTAGCTTATGAAATTAAAATATCATTCCAGGAACTATTGACTTCTATCTCCAGCGAGAAAAACAACAACAACAATAAAACCAAAACAAGGAAACTGTAAAGGCATCAAAGTTAGCATAGTACATTCCCAGACTTCTGTTCATTGCAGAAACAGGCGAGCTCTGATTCAGGTTGCGAGAGTCTGATATATTGCAATGTTCCTGCCACGCAAGCAGGCAGCATTCCCTCCCCAAGTCCCGTAAGAGCACTTTACATTTTCTTCCCATCTTTCAGCTCATAAACATGTTTCTCTTCAGAACACACACCATATGCCATTGGAAAAGGGTTGTAAAGTTTTATAGATATATTTGAGAGTATTATAAGAGTATAATAAAGCAAAAGTAATGCAAAGGAATGGGAATTATTGAACAATGGAATTAAAATATTAGGCACGGATAATTCTAACCACATCCAGCTTCTGTTTGTTTGTGCAATCCATAAAAACCCAGAACTCTTGTTTAGTTCAAAGATATGAAGCCTTTGAGTTGGGCTTAAAAAAATCAGTAATGGCTATATTTTTTAAAGAGTATGTTTCTGTATTATCTTAAATACCATATATGAAGCTCTGTGTATTTGGAGGTGAGAAAATTTATTCTCTTTTGTACCTCTTTGGGATTTTTCCTTTTTCTGAAAGGATTAATTGCATTCATTTAATTAGCTTTTATTGAGTTGTCTGTACCAGTGAGAGTGTAGGAGGGTCTAGAATAGAATAACTAATTCTTATTCCTAAGAAGCATGTATTCCAACATGAATCAACAGTCATTCCATTCATTTATTCACTAAGCACTTATTAAATAGCTACTACTACGTGCTTGGTTCATCCAAAATCAGCTATACAGACAAGGTTTATTATTACAATATATAGCATCATGCGGGCGAGATTAACAGCTTCCATTTAATATGCTTTTTCCATAATCCAAGATGTTCAAGGAAGCTTGGCCACAAGTTAGTGTTTCAAAAGACAGGCAACACAGAGGTATATAAGACAAGGAAATTATTCCAGAAATGGCAAAGTTGGAGTCAAAGTTCTCATAAGGACCAGGAAAATGTGTAGCAGGCAAATTAGAATTGGACGGATGCCAGTAAGAAACTGCAAAAGATGCTAATTATTGAAACTGTTTTAACCTGATGTGAGTAATAAAGCTTAATGGGGATGGGGGGAAATGGTTTGACAATGACCTTTCCAGCAGCCTTCAAGTAGGGCTTTTAGAGGAATCAATGACTATGTCATAAAATAATAAGGAAAGGAACAAAATACGTATTTGTGTGGCTTTGTAGGGAAAAAGTAAGATACAGAAATATTATATAGAAAGATGAAGCCAGACAATGAGGGATTTATAGCTCTGCTCATAAGCTTCAGTTGTCCCCTTTGTCAACCAAAAATCTAACTCTGTAGCTTAGCACTGAAAGAGCTCCAGTATCTAAACCCAGGCTCCCTCTCAGCATACTACAACATTGTTCTCATTCATAAACCTGGAGACCCAACTAAGCTTTTGTCTGTGTTTTAAGTGTTAATAACTCAGTCATGTCCAACTCTTTGCAACCCTATGTGCTGTAGCCTGCCAGGCTCCTCTGTCCATGGAATTCTCCAGGCAAGAATACTGGAGTAGATTGCTATGCCCTTCTCCAGGGGATCTTCCTGACTCAGGATTGAACTTGGGTCTCCTGCATTACAGGTGGATTCTTTACCATCTGAACCACCAGGGAAGCTGTGTTGTCTGTGTTTACGTGCTCTCTATTTTCCTCTTTCTTCTTTGCACACATTATCTCATCATTTGCAATGTCTTTTCTCTGTATGCCATAATGTCCAGACCCTGAACGTGCTTTAGGACCTTGTTCATGTTTAGGAAGACCTGCCTTATCTCTCCAACTAAATACATCATTTCTCTTGCATGACACTGTATTTCAATGATAGTGTTCTTTATGCCAGTCTTTCCTTTTCTATTAGACTGTAAACTTTTGAGGGGCAATACTCAAGTATGATTTCCCTTGGAGTTTTTTCCCACAACCTTGACAAATGACTTGTACACAAATAAAACTCAAAAATATTTGTTGAATGAATAAATAACTGTTCAGGCAGAGTAGGTAGAAAACAAAGGATTTGAGTAAATTTCAAGCTTCTATTTCCAGGGCATTAAAAAGAACTGAAATGGGGAAGTCATGTGCAGAAAGCATATCAAAGAAAAGATGATACTTTTACTATCTGCTGCTGCTAAGTCGCTTCAGTCGTGTCCGACTCTGTGCGACCCCATAGACGGCAGCCCACCAGGCTCCGCCGTCCCTGGGATTCTCCAGGCAAGAACATTGGAGTGGGTTGCCATTTCCTTCTCCAATGCATGAAAGTGAAAAGTGAAAGTGAGGTCGCTCAGTCGTGTCTGACTCTTCTCGACCCTATGGACTGCAGCTTACCAGGCTCCTCCGTCCATGGGATTTTCCAGGCAAGAGTGCTAGAGTGGGGTGCCATTGCCTTCTGTTTACTATCTAGTCCTCCCTATATTTACTCAACACACATATTTGAGCACAGCTGTGTGACAGGCATGGTTTTAATTAATACTATTATAGTCAGTCCTTGCTCTTCGAGAAACTAGCCTAGGGAGAATGTAAAGTACTCAGGGGAGTGGAGTGAATGTTATGAATGGGTTAACCTCAAGTGTTATATAAATAAGTGTTGACAAGAGTACTTCCTAGAGGAAGCAGCACGTGGTGCTAGTGGTGATGCAGGTTCGATCCCTGAGGGTATAGCAACCCACGACAGTGTTCTTGCCTGGAGAATCCCTTGGACAGAGAAGCCCACCAAGGTACAATCCATGGGGTTACAAAGAGTCAGACATGACTGAAGCAGATTAGAAAGAAAGAGCTAGGATTCACTAGATTAAGACTAGAAAAAAGATGTTTAGGGCCCAGAGAACAGCATATGTGTACATGGAGAGGCATGAGATATAATGGAGCCTTTGGGGATTGAAAGGAATTGAGTTTGGTTTCAGTTTAAGTACAGATGATTGGAAGAAGGGCCCAGGCAGGCACGTCAAAGCAAGTGCTTGTTTTGTTAAGATCCAGAGCTTTTGACAAGACATTTATATACAAATGCTTCATAATCTACAGATAATAAAAATTACTAGGATAGAATCAAGTTTGCTGGATATTCACATTTAGAAGTTATACTCAAGCAAATTTATCAGATTTATGTTTAGATATTAGAATCTAAAGAAAAGATATCCCAACTTAAATCATTTGGAAACCTTGTACTAAAAGTGGAGAAATAGTAGCTACTGCCTCTCAATTTCTCCAGCTATTTATCACTTAATACCACATCTGTTAAAATGAGAGCCAAGGAACAGTTTTGGAAAAAGTCTCACACATATAGTAAATTTCACTCATTTTTATCCCCCAAATTGAGAATCTGTGACAGATCAGGCAAGAGCAAGGCTAAAGTTAATCCTTGTTTTATTAATCTCAAATAGATTTATAAGCCATTAATAGTATCAGGAGAAAGGAATGATATAAATTACATCTCCACTAAGCAGTAAAGAATCCACCTGCAATGCAGGAAATATGGACTCAATCCATGGGATGGGGAGATCCCCTGGAGGAGGAAATGGCAACCCACTCCAGTATTCTTGCCTGGGGAATCCCATGGACAGAGGAGCCTGGCGGGCTACAGTCCATGGGGTCACAAGAGAGTCGGCCACAACTTAGCAACTAACCAACAACAACAAACAGAATGAACTATTCCTAAGCATTTATATAAAAATAATTTATTGCTTATCATGGTTTGTTCTGGCCTATTAAGTAAATCAAAGTTTTTATTTTCTTTTGAATATTTCTTTTTGGCTACACTGGGTCTTTGGTGCTACGAGAGAGCTTCCTCTGGTCACAGCAGGTGGGGGTCTGCCCTGTAGTTGTGGTGCATGGGCTACTCACTGCCGTGGCTTCTCTTGTCGTGGAGCACAGGCTCTGAGGCGAGCGGGCTTCGGTAGCTGTGGTGCATGGGCTCAGTTGCCCTGAAGCATGTGGGATCTTACCAAACCAGGGACTGAACCTGTATCCCCTGCACTGACAGGGGGATTCTTAACCACTGCACGCTGGACCACCTGGGAAGGTTTTTTTTTTTTTTTTTTTAATGTCTCTTTTGGGCCATGCCACAAGGCATGCAGAATTTCCCTAAACAGGGATCAAACCCATAGCCCCTATATTGTAAGAGTGGAGTCTTAACCAGTGGACCACCAGGGGTGTCCAAGGCTTTTAAATCTCAGGCTTATGTAGGTATTTAGCATGAAACTAGAGTTTTTCTTTCACACCAAGTAGAAAAAGTCAGGGTGCACAGACAGAAGGAGAATGCCTTTCCTAAATTCATAAACAAAGATTGCCCAGCATTTCACTAAGAAAAGATCATGAAAACCACTCTATTTTCTGTGTGGATGCACAGACATTTGGAACAGGAGGCAAGTAAGAGATGGATCATACAGGATGTCCAAAAATGCAGGCAAATTTTAGTAACATCTAATTTTTCTCCGTGGGCCTCTATCCTTGGAAACCAAATATTTTACCTCTAGTATCTGTCCAAATATGGAGGAATAAATTCCGACTGGACCATGGAAAATATAGTTTCCATTCTTGGGAGACACTGAAACAAGTTGAAGAAAATAATATAAAATGCAAAACACAAATTTGCATATGGACATTGACCTATTGAATCTGTGCTTGGAATAAATTTAGTTCTTTGGTTTCCCTTGGCTGTCTGCTGGGAAACTGTGCCTCTCTGTGATTTTAAAATTACTGAGAAAAGTTACTAAAAGTTATAATATTAAAGCATTGTGACCCAGTTAGCATGACTGTTTGCCTTTTCTCATAGCAAAGCATTAAGAGAAATAAATAAGCTCAGGTGTAGGAGAATTATTTTATTAGGGATTAAAATCTATCTGGTTCAACTAATGATATATTAAAATGCCAGAAATATGTGCTGTTGGGAGCAGGGCAGGGGGAGCCATTGGCTTCAGTAAAATTAGAAAGGAGTTCATTCTGAAATTTTTTTCTGGTTCCTACACATCAGTCATTGTGTCATTTTAAACTGTAAACTCACTGATTGATCAGTGACTTTCATGCAAAGGTTTAAAGTGTAAACTACTTCTCTCAAAGTTGTTTAATGAAACAAAATCCAAGGAAAAGTGAAACACAAGAAACTCCAGCATGATTTAAAATACAGGGATGGAACTTCGCCATGGCAGGCCATATTTGGCAGAGACCCAGATTCATTACTGCATATTGACTTGTGTGTGCTGAGGGCTCAGAACCTGCATCGTCCTGACAACTCAATAAAGGTATCCACCCGAGCCCAGCAGTCGCTAAATAGGAAATAGGAAGCTTAGAATGATGTAATGTAGCATTTTTTTTAAGTTGTTAAAGATTAGATAGGAAATAAAAGAAAAATTGAGGAACAATGAAAGAATAAAAACCAAAAGTAAATATTGATAAACTTTCATGTATATTTTCTTGGTGAATAAATACTCTCATCCATTTTAAAAGCATTTAGGTTTCTTATTTTCTTACATTCAAAGGGCCAATAAAGAAAAATTTCATAAATAAGCTAGTATATAAATGTGATGTCAAGGAGCACATGTATTTTTCTTCATATATTTACTTTGTTTATCAGATTTAGAAAGTAGCAGAGTCCTCTGGGCTATTGAAGGTGCCATATTTCAAGGTTTTCTTAAATTCATTTTATAGTACCAATTTCAGAAGGTAATAAAGGACCAAGTCTCAATGAACTGGTCAAATGCCAACCTTATTATTAGAGGCAGAATTTATTTAAAAAATAAATTTTATCTACAGGAACTCTGGTAAACTCTTGGTGTGTCTATCTTTGTCCTGGCTGGTATGCAAGGTAAATATGTTTCTGATTCCCAGTTTTCAGAAGTCAAATGAGAACCTAAAATGTTATAGTTGGCATTAAAAATTGTAGTCTACATTTAATCACCTTAAAACTGAGAGCTCTACCTTTCAAATTTAAATTAATATGTCAAGACTACATTTCCCTCTTATTTGGTCACGTGATAGTTAACCTTTACTCTGAAGGTAATGAAGGATGATCTGACCCAACTAGATCTAAGTATAGAAAGAAGAAAAGTCTGAGGTTATAGGCAATCTTATATTTAATTAGACTAATCAGAGCAATGCAATTGAGGACTAAAAAGTCAATCAGTGACATTAAACAGCCACCGAGTGATCATCTACTAGTCTCTTCAATAGACATACTCTTCAAGATACAGTTTTATTGTTACTCTTCAGAAGGAAATATAAAGACAGCAAAGAGACCTAAGACTTTTGCCTTTTTTTTTTTTTTTTTTGGCTAAGGGGATAAAATGAGTGACATTAGGAAAAATTCTAGCAACAAGGTTTTAGAGAACAGTAGACTATTTCAACAAAATGTTCTTCCTTACTCTCTTCAGGCATTTAGGAGGCTAACTTTTATATGGCATATGTTAATTCTCTGTATACATATAGGATGGAATCAGATAAAATTGGCTATAATGAAGGTTAATAGGTTTGGTTTGAAAAGAAGAAAGAATTTCTTAACAGTTCAGAGTACTGGAAATATTAGTGAGAAAAGTTGCAAAGTGCCTATCTAGGAAGCCTCTGAAAAACAAACAGGACTCTATTCTAGAATATTCTTTTATCACTTAAAGATTAGAAGTTGGATGAATGTCATAGTTTTTAAGTTTTATGATTCAACACTCATAAATATTTATTTGCTTAGCTAATTATATTTACCACCACCCCATTACCCCCACAAAACCAGAATAAAATAAAATATCCTACCTAAAGCACAGATTTTTGAAGGAGTCTGTTCTCTCCTTAAAAGATACTGCTGGTTCCCCAGTAAAATAATACAACATATAAAACCACATATAAAATCAAATCTCTGATATAATTAGCCACCTGTCTTTCTAGATTTATCTTCCTTTTCAACATCCCTCCAGTAAACATGTCTGCAAGTTAAGTGGACTACGTGAAGCTAATTGCTATTCTTCAAATGCATTCTGCTTCTTGGAACACCATTCCCATTGCTTTTAATGCCATTCATCTCATCTCTGCTGCTGAGAGCTTTGCCATTCTTCAGGATTCAAGGTAGTAAAACTCCATGTCCTGCTCCAGTCTTGAAATATATAAGCTAACTACTGTAGGTCATAATCTACTTGTAGACACAGGCCAGATGCATCCCTTTCGCAGTGCCAGACATGGTAATGTAATGTAATGTGCTCATTCTCTCAGTCATGTCTGACTCTTTGTGGCCCCATAGATTGCAGCCCACTAGGCTCCTTCACCCTTGGAATTCTCCAGGCAAGAAACCTGGAATGGGGTGCCATTTCCTTCTCCAGGAGGATCCTCCCAACCCAGGGTACCTACACCATAATGACCCTCATAAAATGGCCCAATAGCTAAAGCCTTGTGAGATCAACCCTGGGATTTCTTTGGAAGGAATGATGCTAAAGCTGAAACTCTAGTACGTTGGCCACCTCATGTGAAGAGTTGACTCATTGGAAAAGACTCTGATGCTGGGAGGGATTGGGGACAGGAGGAGAAGGGGACAACAGAGGATGAGATGGCTGGATGTCATCACTGACTCGATGGACATGAGTTTGAGTGAACTCCGGGAGTTGGTGATGGACAGGGAGGCCTGGCGTACTGCGATTCATGGGGTCGCAAAGAGTCGGACACAACTGAGCAACTGAACTGAACTGAACTGTGTCAAACTGAAACCAGCTAGTTTTGTCTCTACAGTTCCCAAGTCCCAGGATCTCACTGTTCACAAGCCCACACTTAGACTAGTTCATTGGTCTGGTGTGGAGTTGGGCTTCCTCTCCTCTACTAGTCTCAGTTCTTATGGAATTTCTAAGGACTCTCAGAGTAAGAGGTGACTTTCCTCACAGACACAGCCATAATGTGTCAGCTTTCAGTAACCCTCTACAGCAGGCCTTGGTCTAGGATGAGAGTAGAGGTGCAGTGCCGCCATTCCTACCTACAAAGAACAAATCCGCAGATATGGCCTTGTAACATGTCTTTGGGAAATGATTATGGGGTACCTACAGTGTGCCAAATGCTATGCCATGCTCTGAGGATAATTTAGTCAAGGCACTTAACATTTTACCTGAAATGAAGATAGACAATGAAAATAAGTTATAAAAGAGGTTGAAAGTCATAAGTGTTGAGGAGAAAAAGAAGCCATGAAAGTTGTACAGATAGGTGGAGCTGGGGAACGACACAAAGCAGGAAGACTTTTCAGTTTAAAAGGATGCTTAGGGAGGGTCAGGTTTGAACAAAGACTTGAAGAAGTGATTCATTTGACATGAGATTCCTGTTGAAAGGGCTTCCCTAGTGGCTCAGGTGGTAAAGAATCTTCCTGAAGTGTAGGAGACCTGGGTTCAGTCCCTGGGTCGGGAAGATCCCTTGGAGAAGGAAATGGCAGCCTACAGTCCATGGAGTTGCAAAGAGTCGGACAGGACTGAGACTGAGTGACTAACACTTTCACTTTCACTTCCCGTTGACCACCTCCCTTGTGGGGTTTGCTCATCCACTGTGGCCCTGGTTGCCATATGGCTTTGAGGTGGCGTCCTTCCCCTATGACAGTGCAATTCCCAAGAATAGTAAATCTCTGTCTGCCAGTCATTCTGCTATGAAATACAGAGAGGAGTGAAACTGATGAGTCATTTTATGGTGGACAGAAAACACAGTGTTGTTCACTTAGAACTCTCCCCAAGGATTAATTATGATTAAACAGCCCCAGTTTACTAAAACTGACTGGGCTTCGCTACCTCGTGCACATTTTAGACACTTGGCATCTCGTTTTTACAGCGTTTTCCAAGCATCCTTAGCAAAGCTAACAAAGTGTAGGCCAAGATTTTTTTCTCCCTAGAGCTCTTCTACATTTCTCCAACTTGCTGTGCTCACATTGATTTCAATAGGAGCTCTGCATTCACAAGAAAATCACAGAGGGCTTAGTATGTGACCCATGTTTTACACAGCCATACTATTTTTAAAAAGGGAAGAAGCTCAAAGCATTTTCACATTTTTACATTGACGGGAATTGGCTCTTTTGACAAGGGGAAGTCATGGCATAGGATTTTTTAGCTAAATTAACAGAATGAAAGTGCTAAATTAAAATTGCCACATTGATTTCCTTTTTAGCTCAGCTGTGCATTATATAAAAGGGTCAGAGGAAGGATTTATTATGGGCGATGAGTCTCTGTCGCCCACTAAGAGAGACCAGTGTAGAAAATAAAGTTGTCCATTTCAGACACCCTTTGTCTTCAAGGAATGCTGTCTAGGGGCCCACGGGTGGCACAAGTGCTGAAAGGAAATGGAAATTGATAATCGGCCCTGTTAGGCTGCTTCTCTGCATGTTCAATTCATATCCTTTTGAAAAGAAGAGATTAGGATGAAATTCCTCATTGAGGAATACACATTTTGAAGAAAATAGAAACAAAGGTTCTGAGCGGCTATTTCAGTTGGTGTCAAATGTGAGAACAAGGAGACACAAACTTATATGAAGAAAGGGCTTTAACCAAATCCCCAGACAAAGGAGGAGCTAATAGCAAATATATGCAGCCGTCTTTGTGGATGCTCACAGGAGAAGTGGTACAACTTGAGTTACAAAGGACCTGGATAATTATTTGTTACTTGGAGCCAACCCTGCTTCTCCCTCTGCAGAGGGCAGGCACTGACCATCTGCGTGTCTTAGTTTTGCTTTTGTGTGAAAGAGAATTAGCTACATTTTTGTGTCTGGTAAGCTTTGCATGAAGAAATGTTTGAAGCACTGGCTTTGTTTTGTTTTAAATCTTTAAACTGTTCCCTCCGCTTCGGTCAGAGGATTATTGCACATCTAACCACAAATAAATTGAAATATCAGCTGAAGAGAGCGTGTGTTGCTCGCTGACGGAATAATGGACGGCAGGTGGTAGAGGGTTTTGTTTTCAGAAAAGCACAGGAGGCTAGAAGTGACAAGAGTGATTTTGTGAGAGGGCTGCAACTGTCAGGATGAAGTCATGGGGGTCAGTAGTTCCTGAGCTGACCTTTTTAAACAAACCCTGAGAAGACCTTTCACTGGATCCTCACAGCAGTAGAGCATTCATGCCAGAAAGGTTGCCCCTCCCTCGCCATACTGAGAATTTGAACAAGAAGCATATTTCCTATGATAGGGCCCGTGTTCTTGGCTTCACTCCCCAGGTAGTCTGACACTCCCTCTGCTGTCAGCCCGTGACACATGATCCTAACTGCTCACCTATCCTTAACACCTTTCCGCAGCCTTTGATACCATCTTCCTGTCAAATCATGGAAATCAAGGGACTGGGCTGCAAAGCGGGACACGCAGTGTGCTAATTTCCATGTCACTGCCTTTCAGCAGTCTTCTCGTGCAGAGCTGTTACACGGGACTCTTACCTGACTTCTGGGGACCCGCTGAAGGGATGAGATGTGTTGTCAATGGGCATAAAATTGACTTCCTAATGTTTGTGAACCAGTTATAGAATGCATGGTATTGGGCATTCTTTTCAAATACTGTTCTGGCCTCTAATGCATCACTAAAAATCACAATAAGTAACACATCCAGTGTGCTTTTATACTGAAGGCCTTTTGTTCAAAATTGCCAGCACCTGAAGGCAAGAACCTTTTGTCTACAAAGCCTGTGAAAAACAATGAGGTTTTTTTTTTCCCTTTATTACTAAATAATAGTATATTATTTTTGATCTCATTGTTTTTTTTAATGATGTAGACAATTTGTCATACACACAGAAGAGGCATCCTTGTGGGAGCTGTGCTCCTTGCCCAGGACAACGTGCAAATAGCTTCATTCCAGAGTCAGAGATCACCAAAGCCATGCACCTAAATTTAGAAATTTCTTTTCCATTTGCAACTAGCACAGGAACTTTCTCACTCAACTTCAATCCTCCGATGACCTGGTCTAGACCACTGAAATGTAAAATAACTCATTAAAAACAAGCAAATAAGCTTTTATAAGGTTTTGAAACAGATTCAAGGGACTGTAAAAGTAACAATTAATTTTTTTGGTTTTTATTTTCAGTTTGACTTTATGTCCTTCTCTAATCTTTTGAGTAAATGAAACGACTTTTGTAAAAGATCCCTTGGACTTCCCTGGTGGCTCAATGGTAAAGAATCTGCCTGCAATGCAGTAAACTCAGGAGACACAAGTTTGATCCCTGGGTCGGGAAGATCCTCTGGAGGAGGAAATGACAACCCACCCCAGTTTTCTCACCTGGAAAATTCCATGGACAGAGGAGCCTGGCGGGCTACAGCCCATGGGGTTGCAAAGAGTCTAAGATCCCTTAGAGAAGTCTTAATTTTTGAATCTGGCAGAAAAAATAATTTAAGCAAAAACCTAAAGTCTTAATTTTCCCAGCTGATTCTAAACTCAATATTCTTTTCAGAACTGTTTCAGATGCTGCTGTTTACTGGTACTTAAACAAACAGAAAACTCACTAATGTCACTCATTATTCCTGGACCTAATTTTTTATTCCTTCCCATCCCTACTTCTTTGCAGAAGCCAAGGAACATAGAATCTATTTTTCAACCATCTATTGCTTTCTATACATGTATAAGCACATTCTCTGTATCCTTGAAAGCCAAAGTTTCTGGCTTGACATGTTGGGAGAAAGAAAAATCTAATCTTAAAAAGAAAGAGCATCTACACAGAAGGTTAAGGACAGGGATAAAGTAGAAGGGAAAAGAAATAAGGTGTACTCACAGTAGAGACTGAAGATCATCAAGAGAGCTCACAATGCTCAAAGAAGGGAAGGTGAACCTATACCAGGAAGATACATTGGATCTAAGAAGATCCACTTCTCCTGGGTATCAGCAAGATATGTTTGGGAAATGACAACAATAACAGAAAAGAAAAAAAAAGTATAAAACAAAAAAATGTCATGTGAAAAGAAAAGCCAATAAATACATAAAATTATTAAAAATTTAAAAGTAGGGAATCAAAATATATTCTGTAAGAACGGAAACAGAAGTAACCTCAGATATTGGAGAATTAGTAGGAATAATAATGTGTTACGTATAACTCTTTGGCAATAAAATCTAGAGAGAGTAGCCAATTTCCAAACAAATATAAATGACCAAAGTTTTGAAAATATATAACAAGTTATCATGGATAGAGCTGTAATGCAAACTTTAAATTTTACCATGAGAAGCATATCAGTCATGAGTAGTTTTGCAGTAGAATAGCTGGTAGTTTTATCGGTTTCTATGTTATTTACACAATTACTGCTTATAAAAAGATACAAACCCCCCAAAACTTATGAAACTTGATGAACTTTACTACTAAGACCTAATAGTACTACAATAAAAAAAATAGATAATTTTTAACTTATGAATAATGATGCAAAATTCTAAATCGAATAATATTTAAAACTTCATCTTTGGTGTTTTAATGATACTGCCTGTTTTATACAGCATATCTCTCCAATGGATTAACTTTCTCTTCTAATCTCTGTATGACTTTCTAGACTGTGAATAAACCCCAGTATATAGGTTGAATCAGTACATGAGAAAGATGGTAGCAGTGCTTGACCTAACTTCCTCTAAGTGTCCTGTGCAATTATATGGTAATAATAAAGCTTCAGGCTAAAATTCTGAAGTAATCTTTTAGTGACGATTGTTCAGGAAAAAAAATCTGTGTTCATCAATACATTCACATATACTTGAAAGGTCAGATAAATGATTGACTCGTGATAATGATAAGGCATTCAATAAATAAAGGTTTTATTTGGGAAACCTGTAGTATTAGCACATTCAACCTGCCATTATGCTTTTGTCCCGTGGAGATGTGAGTTTTTTCTTCAAGCAACTGCTGGGATATATTTTAGAGGACAATAACCAAAATTGGAAATTCATTGTCACTACAAAATGTTGCAAGAAGGAGATTGTGTACAGAAATGAATTTTGTGAGAACTCCCCTGGATCCATAGCAGACCCAGGACTGTCATTTCATACCAGTTGTATGTCTCTAGGCCTCCTAAGCTGGTGTTGCAGTGCAACACAACTTAGCCGCCTTTAGAAGGTGTCCATGGCTTCCCAGGTGACACAATGGTAAAGAACCCACCTGCCACTGAAGGAAATGCAAGAAACTCAGGGTCCATCCCTGGGTTTGGAAGATCCCCTGGAGTAGGAAACAGCAACCCATTCCAGTATTCATGTCTGGAAAATCCCATGGATAAAGGAGCCTGGTGGGCTATAATCCAGGAGGTCTCAAAGAGTCGGATGCACCAGAAGGTATGCACATGCACACGATGGTGCACTTAGCCTGGGTCTCCTTGCAGAACAGTGAATCAGTGAGAAAAGGCAATGCCTAGAATATTGAGATTCTCCGTAAACATTGGTGTGCACATGTGCCTACTAAGTGGTGTCTGATTTTTTGCGACCCCATGGACTGTAGCCTGCCATGCTCCTCTGTCCATGGAATTTTCCAGGCAAGAGGATTGAAGTGGGTTGCCATTTCCCACTCCAGGGGATCTTTCCAACCAAGGGATTGAACCTGCATTTCTTGTGTCTCCTGCATTGGCAGGCAGATTCTTTGCTACTGTGTCACCTGGGAAGCCCAAACATTTGTTGCTGTTGTTCAGTTGCTCAGTCATGTCCAACTCTTTGTGACCCCATGGACTGCAGCATGCAAGGCTTCCCTGTCCATCACCAACTCCCAGAACTTGCTCACACTCATTTCCATTGAGTCAGTGATGCCATCCAACCATCTTCTCCTCTGACATCCCCTTTTCCTCCTCCCTTCAATCTTTCCCAGCATCATGGTCTTTTCTAATGAGTCAGCTCTTTGCATCAGGTGGCCAAAGTACTGGAGTTTCAACTTCAGCATCAGTCCTTCCAATGAATATTCAGGACTGATTTACTTTAGGATTGACTGGTTTGATCTCCTTGCAGTCCAAGGAGTTCTCAAGAGTCTTTTCCAACACCACAGTTCAAAAGCATCAGTTCTTAGGTGTTCAGCCTTCTTTATGGTCCAGCTGTCACATTCATACATGACTGATGGAAAAACCATAGCTTTGACTAGGTGGACCTTTGCTGGCAAAGTAATGTCTCTGCTTTTCAATATGCTGTCTAGGTTTCTCATAGTTTGTCTTCCACTGAGCATAAGGTCTTTTAATTTCATGGCTAAAGTCACCATCTGCAGTGATTTTGGAGCCCAAGAAAATAAAATCTCTCACTGTTTCCCCATCTATTTGCCATGAAGTGATGGAACCGTATGCCAAAATCTTACTTTTTGAATGTTGAGTTTTAAGTGAGCTTTGTGACTCTCCTCTTTTACCTTCATCAAGAAGCTACTGTTATATTTTATAGAGTAAACATAAAGTTGAAATATAAAAAAATAAAAAATAAAAAAATAACCATAATGCAAAAAAAAAAAAAAAGAAGCTCTTTAGGTCTTTTTCTCTTTCTGCCATAAGGGTGGTGTCATCTGCATATCTCAGGTGATTTATATTTCTCCCAGCAACCTTGATTCCAGCCTGTGCTTCATCCAGCCTGGCATTTCGCATGATGTACTCTGCATACACATTGATGTAACTTAATTGAATTATTCAGGCAGAAGATTATCCAGCTTTCAACTCACATCAGATGACTCAGCATTTGCAGAGTTTCAACAGCTACTTTTCCTGAACTTCAATATCATATATAATGGGAAATTAATGTTTTATTGATTCAATACTTTCCTTCATTTACCTTTTTGTAGATCATGTTCACATGCCCAATTTCCCCTTTATGCATTTGTCCTTTGCTTCCAGAGGAAGGTGGAGTTTAAATTCCAGTTGGCTTCCCTCCATGTGTACTTACCTGTGTGCATGTTACATGGTGTATAGTGTGTATAATATATATTTTGTTTATACATGCTGTATATGTGTGTATAGCAGCCTGAGTGAAGTACAAATACCCATTTTTAAATGTTTGTGAAGTAGATATTATCTTAATGGGTCTTCGATGTTTGTAAAGTACCAGTCTTCACTGTGTCTCATCAACTATTGTTTATAATCCTCTCTGCTGCCGCTAAGTCACTTCAGTCGTGCCCGACTCTGTGCGACCCCAGAGACGGCAGCCCACCAGACACCCCTGTCCCTGGGATTCTCCAGGCAAGAACACTGGAGTGGGTTGACCTTATTTTTCCGCATCAATGTATTTGCTGCTATGGCCTCTAATTTATGTATATAGTCTTTGTTTCATTTTTTAAAAAACTGGTTTTATTATTCATGGGGTTCCCTGGTAGCTCAGATGGTAAAGAGTCTGCTTGCAGTGTGGGAGACCTGGGTTCAATCCCTGGGTCGGGAAGATCCCCTAGAGAAAGAAATGGCAACCCACCCCAGTATTCTTGCCTGAAAAATCCCATGGATTGAGGAGCCTGGCAGGCTACAGCCCATAGTGTCGGAAAAAGTCAGACACAACTGAGCGACTTCACTTGTTCATTATTCTAGTGAAACTTCTCTCATACTCACTGACTTCTACATAAAAGTCTTTCTTACAAAAGACATCACTAGCCAGTAAAAAGTGTTCTTTTTCATCCACAAACAGTCCTATTGAAACTAAGTGTGAGGGTATTACTTAGCTCGATAGCGCTTCTCAACTCTGTTCAGTGCATCGGTTCAGTTCAGTTGCTCAGTCATGTCCGACTCTTTGCGACCCCATGAATTCCAGCATGCCAGGCCTCCCTGTCATCACCAACTCCCAGAGTTCACTCAAACTCATGTCCATCGCGTTGATGATGCCATCCACTCATCTCATCCTCTCTTGTCCCCTTCTCCTCCTGCCCCCAATCCCTCCCAGCATCAGAGTCTTTTCCAATGAGTGAACTCTTCGCATGAGGTGGCCAAAGTACAGGAGTTTCAGCTTTAGCATCATTCCTTCCAAAGAACACCCAGGGCTGATCTCCTTTAGGATGGACTGGTTGGATCTCCTTGAGTCCAAAGGACTTTCAAGAGTCTTCTCCAACACTACAGTTCAAACACATCAATTCTTCAGCGCTCAGCCTTCTTCACAGTCCAACTCTCACATCCATACTTGACTTCTGGAAAACCATAGCCTTGACTAGATGGACCTTTGTTGGCAAAGTAATATCTCTGCTTTTGAATATGCTATCTAGGTTGGTCAAAACTTTCCTTCCAAGGAGTAAGCGAATTTAATTTCATGGCTGCTATCACCATCTGCAGTGATTTTAGAGCCCCAAAAGAATAAAGTCTGACACTGTTCCCACTGTTTCCTCATCTATTTCCCATGAAGTGATGGGACCAGATGCCATGATCTTCGTTTTCTGAATGTTGAGCTTTAAGCCAACTTTTTCACTCTCCTTTTTCACTTTCATCAAGAGGCTTAAAAGTTCCTCTTCACTTTCTGCCATAAGGGTGGTGTCATCTGCATATCTGAAGTGATTGATATTTCTCCCGGCAATCTTGATTACAACTTGTGCTTTTTCCAGCCCAGCATTTCTCATGATGTACTCTGCATATAAATTAAATAAGCAGCGTGACAATATATGGCCTTGACGTACTCCTTTTCCTATTTGAAACCAGTCTGTTGTTCCATGTCCAGTTCTAACTGTTGCTTCCTGACCTGCATACAGGTTTCTCAAGAGGCAGGTCAGGTCATCTCTTTCAGAATTTGCCACAGTTTCTTGTGATCCACACAGTCAAAGGCTTTGGATAATCAAGAAAGCAGAAATAGATGTTTTTCTGGAACTCTCTTGCTTTTTTCATGATCCAGCAGATGTTGGCAATTTGACCTCTGGTACCTCTGCCTTTTCTAAAACCAGCTTGAACATCTGAAAGTTCACTTTTCACGTACTGCTGAAGCCTGGCTTGGAGAATTTGGAAAATTACTTTACTAGCATGTGAGATGAGTGCAATTGTATGGTAGTTTGAGCATTCTTTGGCATTGTCTTTCTTTGGGATTGGAATGAAAACTGACTTTTTCCAGTCCTGTGGCCACTGCTGAGTTTTCCAAATTTGCTGGCATATTGAGTGCAGCACTCTCACAGCATCATCTTTCAGGATTTGACATAGCTCAACTGGAATTCCATCACCTCCACTAGCTTTGTTCGTAGTGATGCTTTCTAAGGCCCACTTGACTTCACATTCCAGGATGTCTGGCTCCAGGTGAGTGATCACACCATTGTGATTATCTTGGTTGTGATGCTCTTTTTTGTACAGTTCTTCTGTGTATTCTTGCCACCTCTTCTTAATAACTTCTGTTTCCGTTAGGTCCATACCATTTCTGTCCTTTATCGAGCCCATCTTTGCATGAAATGTTCCCTTGGTATCTCTCATTTTCTTGAAATCTCTAGTCTTTCCCATTCTGTTTTTTTCCTCTACTTCTTTGCATTGATCACTGAGGAAGGCTTTCTTATCTCTCCTTGCTATTCTTTGGAACTCTGCATTCACATGCTTATATCTTTCCTTTTCTCCTTCGCTTTTCACCTCTCTTCTTTTCACAGCTATTTGTAAGGCCTCCTCAGACAGCCATTTTGCTTTTTTGCATTTCTTTTCCATGGGGATGGTCTTGATCCCTGTCTCCTGTACAAAGTCACGAACCTCATTCCATAGTTCATCAGGCACTCTATCTATCAGATCTAGGCCCTTAAATCTATTTCTCACTTCCACTGTATAATTGTAAGGGACTTGATTTAGGTCATACCTGAATGGTCTAGTGGTTTTACCTACTTTCTTCAATTTAAGTCTGAATTTGGCAATAAGGAGTTCATGATCTGAGCCACAGTCAGCTCCCGGTCTTGTTTTTGTTGACTGTATAGAGCTTCTCCATCTTTGGCTGAAAAGAATATAATCAATCTGATTTCAGTGTTGACCATCTGGTGATGTCCATGAGTAGTCCTCTCTTGTGTTGTTGGAAGAGGGTGTTTGCTATGACTAGTGTGTTTTCTTGGCAAAACTCTATTAGTCTTTGCCCTGCTTCATTCTGCATTCCAAGGCCAAATTTGCCTGTTACTCCAGGTGTTTCTTGACTTCCTACTTTTGCATTCCAGTCCCCTCTAATGAAAAGGACATCTTTTTTGGGTGTTAGTTCTAAAAGGTCTTATAGGTCTTCATAGAACCTTTCAACTTCAGCTTCTTCAGTGTTACTAGTTGGGGCATAGACTTGGATTACTGTGTTCTTGAATGGTTTTCCTTGGAAATGAACAGAGATCATTCTGTCATTTTTGAGATTGCATCCAAGTACTGCATTTTGGACTCTTTTGTTGACCATGATGGCTACTCCATTTCTTCTGAGGGATTCCTGCCCACAGTAGTAGATATAATGATCATCTGAGTTAAATTCACCTATTCCAGTCCATCTTAGTTCACTGATTCCTAGAATGTCAGTGTTCACTCTTGCTATCTCCTGTTTGACCACTTCCAATTTGCCTTGATTCATGGACCTAACATTCCAGGTTCTTATGCAATATTGCTCTTCATAGCATCAGACCTTGCTTCTATCACGTCACATCCACAGCTGGGTATTGTTTTTGTTTTGGCTCCATCCCTTCATTCTTTCTGGAGTTATTTCTCCACTGATCTCCAGTAGCATATTGGGCACCTAATGACCTGGGGAGTACCTCTTTCAGTATCCTATCATTTTGCCTTTTCATACTGTTCATGGGGTTCTCAAGGCAAGAATACTGAAGTGGTTTGTCATTCCCTTCTCCAGTGAACCACATTCTGTCAGACCTCTACACCATGACCCGCCCACCTTCGGTGGCCCCACACGGCATGGCTTGTTTTCATTGAGTTATACAAGGCTGTGGTCCATGTGATTAGATTTACTAGTTTTCTGTGATTATGCTTTCAATGTGTCTGCCCTCTGATGCCCTCTTGCAACACTTACCGTCTTACTTGGGTTTCTCTTACCTTGGACATGGGGTATCTCTTCATGACTGCTCCAGAAAAGAACAGCCACTGCTCCTTACCTTGGAGGAGAGGTATCTCCTCATGGCCACCCCTCTTGACTTTGAATGTGGAGTAGCTCCTCTCAGCAGATAATACTTGCACCAAAAATTCTTCCAGAGATGCAGTATTTTGAGGCTCGGGGACACTGAGGAAACTACAGTTGTTTAGTTGTTAAACTCAACTTTGGAGGGACAAAGTTTTATTCTGAATATGATTATGTATGAATGTGAAAGTAAAAATTGCTCAGTCCTGTCCAACTCTTTGGGACCCCATAGACTATGCAGTCCATGGAATTCTCCATGCCAGAATACTGGAGTGGGTAGCCTTTACCTTCACCAGGGGACCTTCCCAACCCAGGGATCAAACTCCTGTACTGCAGGCAGATTCTTTACCACTTGAGCTATCAGAGAAGCCAGTATGCGTATAAGTGCTTTATATTGCATCTGTCTAAATGTATGTCTCCTTTCAGATATATAAAATGAATAAATATCTCACTTTAATAAAAGCTAGTATTAGAGTTAGCTTTTTAATTCTTAAAGTTTACATTACAGTTCAATTCTTTGGAAGCATATTAATTTGCCACCACCCCATAGGACAGACATTTAGTTATATATTCAGAAATAAACATTCAGTATCAATTTCAGTTCAGTCGCTCAGTCATGTCCGACTTTGCGACCCCATGGATTGCAGTACACCAGGCTTCCCTGTCCATCACCAACTCCCAGAGTTTACCCAAACTCATGTCCGTTGAGTCAGTGATGCTATCCAACCATCACATCCTCTGTCGTCCCCTTCTCCTCCTGCCTTCAATCTTTCCTAGAATCACGGTCTTTTCAAATGAGTCAGCTCTTTGCATCAGGTGGCCAAAGTACTGGAGTTTCAGCTTCAACATCAGTCCTTCCAATGAACACCCAGGACTGATCTCCTTTAGGATGGACGGGTTGGATCTCCTTGCAGTCCAAGGGACTCTCAAATGTCTTATCCAACACCACAGTTCAAAAGCATCAATTCTTTGGTGCTCAGCTTTCTTCACAGTCCAACTCTCACATCTATCCATGACTACTGGTAAAACCATAGCTTTGACTAGAAGGACCTTTGTTGGTAAAGTAATGTCTCTGCTTTTTAAAATGCTGTCTAGGCTGATCATAACTTTCCTTCCAAGGAGTAAGTGTCTTTTAATTTCATGGCTGCTGTCACCATCTGCAGTGATTTTGGAGCCTCCAAAAAATAAAGTCAGCCACTATTTCCCCATCTATTTGCCATGAAGTGATGGAACCGTATGCCATGATCTTCATTTTCTGAATGTTGAGCTTTAAGCCAACTTTTTCACTCTTCTCTTTCATTTTCATCAAGAGGCTGTTTAGTTCTTCTTCATTTTCTACCATAAAGTGGTGTCACCTGCATATCCGAGGTTATTGATATTTCTCCTGGCAATCTTGATTCCAGCTTGTGCTTCATCCAGCCCAGGGTTTCTCATGATATACTCTGCATATAAGTTAAATAAGCAGGGTGACAGTACACAGCCTTGACATACTCCTTTCCCTATTTTGAACCAGTCTGTTCCTCCATGTCCAGTTCTAACTGTTGCTTCCTGAGCTGCATACAGATTTCTCAAGAGTCAGGTCTAGTGGTCTGGTATTCCCATCTCCTGAAGAATTTTCCACAGACTGTTGTCATCCACACAGCCAAAGGCTTTGGCATTGTCAATAAAGCAGAAATAGATGTTTTTCTGGTACTTTCTTGCTTTTTTGATAATTCTATGGGTGTTGGCAATTTGATCTCTGGTTCCTCTGTCTTTTCTAAATCCATCTTGAACATCTTGAAGTTCATGGTTCACGTACTGTTGAAGTCTGGCTTGAAAAATTTTGAGCATTACTTTACTAGCCTGTAAGATGAGTGCAATTGTGCAGTAGTTTGAGCATTCTTTGGCATTGCCTTTTTTAGGGATGGGAATGAAAACTGACCTTTTCCAGTCCTGTGGCCACTGCTGAGTTTTCCAAATTTACTGGCATATTGAGTGTGGTACTTTCACAGCATCATCTTTCAGGATTTGAAATAGCTCAACTGGAATTTTATCACCTCCTCTAGCTTTGTTTGTAGTGATGCTTCCTAAGGCCCACTTGACTTCACATTCCAAGAATCTGGCTCTTAGGTGAGTGATCACAGCATCATGATTATCTGGGTTGCAAATATCTTTTTTGTACAGTTCTTCTGTGTTTTCTTGCTACCTCTTCTTAATATCTTCTGCTTCTGTTAGGTTCATACCATTTCTGTCCTTTATTGAGCCTATCTTTGCATGAGATTTTCCCTTGGTCTCTCTAATTTTCTTGAAGAGATCTCTAGTTTTTTTCATTCTGTTCTTTTCCTCTATTTCTTTGCACTGATCACTGAGGAAGGCTTTCTTGTCTCTCCTTGCTGTTCTTTGGAACTCTGCATTCAAATGAATATATCTTTCCTTTTCTCCTTTGCTTTTCGCTTCTCTTCTTTTCACAGCTATAAAATAAACATATGTTATCTCAAATTGTATTCAGAGCCTTGCTAGAGTGGATGAATAGTTCTGATTTAATGTGTATTTAACCATTATTTTAGAACCTGGCCTGAGATCTGCTTATCATATTTATGTCTAGTTATGCTTTTGAACTATGGTGTTGGAGAAGACTCTTGAGAGTCCCTTGGATTGCAAGGAGATCCAACCAGTCCATCCTAAAGGAGATCAGTCCTGGGTGTTCATTGGAAGGACTGATGTTGAATTTGAAACGCCAATACTTTGGCCACCTGATGCGAAGAACTGACTCATTGGAAAAGACCCTGATGCTGGGAAAGATTTAGGGCAGGAGGAGAAGGGACCGATAGAGGATGAGATGGTTGGATGGCATCACCAATTCAATGGACATGAGTTTGGATAGACTCCAGCAGTTGGTGATGGACATGGAGCCCTGGCATGCTGCGGTTCATGGGGTCGCAAAGAGTTGGACACTACTGAGCTACTGAACTGAACTGATTGCATATGGTTTCTCCCACTTAGATTTACTTGGTAGCTACCATCCCAAATTTATGTTTGAAGCTTGTAGTTTTAAAAAAGAATAGCATTTTTCTCCCACAATTTTAATTGTTATTTAATCCCACAAAAGCAATCTTGAGAAAGAAGAATGGAACTGGAGGAATCAACCTGCCTGACTTCAGGCTCTACTACAAAGCCACAGTCATCAAGACAGTATGGTACTGACACAAAGACAGAAATATAGATCAATGGAACAAAATAGAAAGCCCAGAGATAAATCCATGCACCCATGGACACCTATCTTTAACAAAGGAGGCAAGAATATACAATGGGTTAAAGACAATCTCTGTAACAAGTGATGCTGGGAAACTGGTCAACCACCTGTAAAAGAATGAAACTAGAACACTTTCTAACACCATACACAAAAATAAACTCAAAATGGATTAAACATCTAAATGTAAGACCAGAAACTATAAAACTCCTAGAGGAGAACATAAGCAAAATACTCTCTGACATAAATCAAAGCAGGATCCTCTATGACCCACCTCCAAGAATATTGGAAATAAAAGCAAAAATAAACAAATGGGACCTACCTAAAATTAAAAGCTTCTGCACGACAAAGGAAACTATAAGCAAGGTGGAAAGACAGCCTTTGGAATGGGAGAAAATAACAGCAAATGAAGCAACTGACAAACAACTAATCTCAAAAATATACAAGCAACCCCTGCAGCTCAGTTCCAGAAAAATAAATGACCCAATCAAAAAATGGGCCAAAGAACTAAACAGACCTTTCTCCAAAGAAGACATACAGATGGCTACAAACACATGAAAAGATGCTCAACATCACTCATTATCAGAGAAATGCAAATCAAGACCACAATGAGGTACCATTTCACGCCAGTCAGAATGGCTGCGATCCAAAAGTCTACAAGCAATAAATGCTGGAGAGGGTCTGGAGAAAAGGGAAGCCTCTTACACTGTTGATGGGATTGCAAACTAGTACAGCCACTGTGGAGAACAGTGTGGAGATTCCTTAAAAAACTGGAAATAGAACTGCCTTATAACCCAGCAATCCCACCGCTGGGCATACACACCAAGGAAACCCGAATTGAAAGAGACACGTGTACCCCAATGTTCATCGCAGCACTGTTTATAATAGCCAGGACATGAAAGCAACCTAGATGTCCATCAGCAGATGAATGGATAAGAAAGCTGTGGTAAATATACACAATGGAATATTACTCAGCCATTAAAAAGAATACATTTGAATCGGTTCTCATGAGGTGGATGAAACTGGAGCCTATTATACAGAGTGAAGTAAGCCAGAAAGAAAAACACCAATACAGTATACTAATGCATATATATGGAATTTAGAAAGATGGTAATGATAACCCTGTATGCGAGACAGCAAAAGAAACACAGATGTATATAACAGTCTTTTGGACTCTGTGGGAGAGGAAGAAGATGGGATAATTCGGGAAAATGGCATTGAAACATGTATAATATCATATATGAAATGAATCTCCAGTCCAGGTTTGATGCATGATACTAGATGCTTGGGGCTGGTGCACTGGGATGACCCAGAGGGATGGTACAGGGAGGGAGATGGGCGAGAGTTTCAGGATGGGGAACACGTGCATACCTGTGGCAGATTCATGTTGATGTATGGCAAAACCAATACAATGTTGTAAAGTAATTAGCCTCCAATTAAAATAAATTTTAAAAAGTTTTATAATATTTTCTACTAGTATATCTTTTAAGACAGTATTTGTTTTAATAACATTTTTTCTGATTATGAAAGTAATATATGATCACTGCAGAAAATTAGCAAAATACTTTGAGTATAAAAAAGATCATTGCTAGTCTTACTACTCAAATACCCCAACTGTGTGTGCAGGTGTGTGTATACACATATAGAGAATAATTTCTCAAACTACTTTGGTATCATACTGCATATACTGATCTAATTCTACTTTTTATTTCTCTAAAAAATATATTGCATAAGCATTCCTTATACTTCTTATAATCCTCCTGTATGTGATTTTCTTTTTAATGGCTGTCAAGGATTTTGAGGAATGAATGCAAGTTTAGCCAACCTACTGTATTGGAACTTTAAAAAAATCAAAATCCATTTTGATGACCAACCAAAGAACTTACTGCAGCCAGTCCTGGCCCTCTGGGAATTTTCTCTCAAACTTGAAATGTGAGATAATATGAAAAAAATAAGAGCAGGAGTAGACCCCCAAAGTCAGTACCCAACCTTGATTCTGTGTGTTGACAGGAAACATTTCTGAGTGCAAGCGAGCCATAAAGCTCCCCAGATTGTCGTATGTGTAATAGAACCTGGACCATTGTATAACCAGTAATGGCTTCTTTGGCCATAAGTCGAAGACATCCTATTTACACTAGGGTCCTTTTTTCAATGGTGAATAGATTGCTTTTATATTATAAACTTGGAAAGGAGAAGTAAAATGTTACTGAGCATGAGAGATGAATGAAGAAAAGCGGTAAATCCTGTGCGATCAGAGGGATAAGTCTCACAGTTCATCTGACATAAGAGATGGATTACAATGGCTCTGAAGTGAGGGACGGTTTACTTAGGAATTTAGCAGTAATTTGCATTTAAGGAATCCATTAGTGCCATCACATACACAGTTCCATCACGCGATGACTAACAGGAGTCTATAGTATTTGCTTATGACTTTACTGATTCTTATAAATTAGGACATTATCATTTTGATTCATTCTTATTCAGGGATAACCTACTTTTCCAGGACTATTGGCTGATGTAACCCACACCAGCCATTATAAACAGCATAATGATGCTTTATCTTTTGATACTGTCTTGTGTAGCTTTCTCCTGTGGCTCATTCTGTCCTAGAAAAAGTATCTCCAAAGGGCAGTGCTAGAATTATTCCCTGCACTCTGATCAACAGACATTTCTTCTAGAAATAACTAAGTCCATCAACTGTTCAGGTATTTAGCTTATGCAGAGACATTCATAAGAAATACAGGAGGTGAATTTTGCTCTTAAAAAAATGATCACATATTATTTTCTTTGAAGGAGCACTATTGCTTATGACAATTTCTCCTTGAACTCACAGTAATCTTTTGTTAAATGGCATTACCTATGTCTAGATTAGATATGGGGGGATATAGAATTCAGGAAACAAAGATACCTGTCTCAGAGGTGTGCAGACCTTGGAAAGGGCTTCCCCAGTGGCTCAGAGGTTAAAGCATCTGCCTGGAATGTGGGAGACCTGGGTTCGATCCCTGGGCTGGGAAGATCCCCTGGAGAAGGCAATGGCAACCCACTCCAGTACTCTTGCCTGGAGAATCCCATGGACGGAGGAGCCTGGTGGGCTACAGTCCATGGGGTCACAAAGAGAGTTCTCCTCTCTGACTTCTCTTTCTTTTAGATACTCACATTGTTTGGGGGGATAAAGCTGGAGATAAAACAGTGTTTATTCCCTGCCTTTTTCTGATGATAAGGTTTTGTTGTGGTTTTATACTTCTAAAATTTGGACTTTTATTTATGAGTGGAATTTTAGGAATGATGATGTAATTTTCACTTAGCATTGCTCTAGGAATAATGAAATACCATTGTTATAGCTATTAACAGTGATAAGAAAGAAACTTAGAAATATTTGAGCCAGTAAATATTTGGGGAACATAGTATATCCCATAAGACAGGCATTTTTTTTCACATTTTAATACCTCTGAATCTGGGTGCCTTGCAATTAATTGATGGTATCTTTAAATTAGCAGACTCTGAAGGGGAAAAAGTTTTATTAACATTTTAAACAATTTATTCTGCTTATTTTTCTTCATAAAATATGATAACATCTTAAATGTGATTAAATATAATGCTGTGCTTTTAGTTTGTCATAAATAAAAACAAAATTATCCAGTACTTTTAACTGGCATTCTAATACAGCAACATAGTCTCTGTCCCAAACTTCACTAGACAGAGAAAAACACATTTTCTTGGAATGATCTTCCACAAAAGGAAATTCCGAATCTCATCTCACCCATTTAAAAAGTCACTTTCTGAAATCTAACTAATAGAACATTGGTCCAGGATGGATTAATTGATTCTATAGATAATCCCCCAAAACTCAATTTGTTCATTAATATATTATTTGTAAGTATATTCCTAAAGCTTGATGGGTAACCAGATTAATTATTCTGTTACGTATCTTTACCCTTCTCTTCTGATAGTCAATGAAATACAAGGACCCAGATAATTTCTAACTGGATAACCACCCCTGGACAACAGGGAACCTACTATGCTTTGTCTTTCTGTTGAATTCAAAATATTGGATTAGAGTATGGATGTCTTACTAATATGTGTGTGTGTGTGTGTGTAAGCACATACCTATTTAATTACATTTTGTTCTTGTTGTTCAGTTGCTAAGTCATGTCTGACTCTTTGTGACCCTATGGGTTGTAACACACCAGGCTCCTCTGTCCTCCACTATCTCCAGAAGTTTGCTCAAATTCATGTCCATTGTATCGATGATGCTATCTAACCATCTCACCCTCTGCTGCCCCTGCTCCTTATGCGTTCAATCTTTCCCAGAACCAGGGTCTTTTCCAATGCATTGGCTCTTCACATCAGGTGGCCAAAGTATTAGAGCTTCAGCTTCAGGATCAGTCCTTCCAATGAATATTCAGGGTTGATTTCCTAAAATGACTTTGACTGGTACGTTCCAAAACCACTACTAAGAAAACAAACATAAAATGTACATGCTGAAATTTCTTACTGGTTTGATGAAATAAGGGGGAAAGTTATTGGGGGTTTGCAAATTTATTTATAACATCATCTTTAAAAATACCCACTGACCTACATTTATGGAAAGAAAAAACAGTCAACTCCAAATATAACTGTTATCTTGCCTGGTATTTATTAATAGACAGATGGCTGTTATCTTTGTTAAAATGCTCTGAGTTGACAGAATTTCATTTACATAAATGGGTAGAAAGTCCTTTTCTTACTTGTCCAACAAACTGGAGACAAAGTGCCTGCCAGTGTTTTAATTTCTTTTTCATGTTCTGGTTAGAGAGTGAGGAGAATGCTTTCACTCCACAGTGTCATGAATATGATAATCTATGGAAATCACGGAAAGCAGGTACTTAAGTTAAGCATATACTGTACTATGAGAATCCCTGATGAATTCAAGTCTCTTCTGTTTGGAGAAGATGTTGTTGCCTGTGAAGTGACAGACTGCCAGATGTTCGTGGAGTAGCACGGTAATGGGCTCAGATCTGAGGCTCTTCCCCACCCCCACAGATGACAGCATTTACTTTAGGCTACAGAATGGGCTTGTCTTCATTCTTTAAGCACTAGTGTTTATATTTACTTCTCAACTATCAAATCTTCATTTCCTTAATTTTACTTACTTAAACATGAAGAGCTTAAAGTTGTATAACTATGTGAGCGATTCTTACTCTATAGAATGTATGCAGTCTAAATGTAAAATAATCTTCCATGATGTAAAACATGCTTAATCCATTGACTTCCTTTGTAAACACTGGGGAAAAAAGTTTATTGGAGGGAGGGAAAAATTAATTCTAGGGTAATATTAAGCACATAGCAAAATATGTTAAAGCACATGTAAGATAGTAATAGTAAAAACTGTAACACCCCGCTGGGATTTCTATAAAAATAATGATATTGAAGATAAGAGCTAGTATTTATTAAGTGCCTAATATGTACAAAGCTCTGACTTTGTTTTATATACTAAGTATAAATTATATAATCCTTACTACAGCCCTATGAAAAATTATTCCCATATTATGTATGAATTAGGCAACTGAGACATGAAGGTTAAACAAAATTTGCCTAGGTCAAAAACCTAGTAAATAATGGAACCAGGACTGGAAGCTAAGTTCACGTCAATGACTGCACTGTTTATCCTACATATACTATATACTGCTACCCAATACCTTCATTCACTAAGAATATTCAATGAGCCAGCCAGAGTTCAAGGTTCTTGGGAAATATCAATGAACAAAATTGATAAACAATTTAACATGGTAGTCTATACCTTCTAGAGAAGACAGAGAAAAAATATTAATTAATTAATTATAGGATTATTTTTAAAAGTGAGATATGCAGAGTATGATTTGGAGGGCCTACTTTAAGTATAAGGCTATAGGAATTTATAAGACTTGAGAAAAGCAAGAAGACCAGTATGGCAGCAGTATAGCAAATTAAGAAAACAAAGAAAACAGAACTGAAGTAGTCAGAGACCAGATAAATCTGCAGTTGTGAGGCTTCTATATTTTATTTTAAAGACACTGGGAAATCACTGGAGAATTTTAAGCAGAGGGGTGACCTGTTCTCATTTCTGTTGGAGACAATTGCTCTGGTTGCTATGTGGAGAATACATTATAGCAAGTCAAAAAAGAAAGGAGGCAGATGAGTTAGGAGGCTCCTGCTCTGCTCCCTGTGAGAGACAGTGAAACCCAGACTAGTACCTTATCAGTGAAGACAGTGAGAAGTGGAGAATTTGGGGATATCTGTTGAGGGTGGAGCCTAGGTGTTTTGCTGAAGAAATAATCTAAGCAGGATGGTAAGGGAAAGAAAGAACCTAGAATAACCCTAGGTTTTCCACTTGAGCAAATGGGTGAGCAGTCACTCCATTATCTGAGATGGAGAAGATTAGAAAGAAATCTATTTGGAGTGAAATAGTAAGGAATCTACTTAAGATACATTAATTTTGAGATTGCTTCCCAACATTTAATTAAATATGTTAATTGAGGTGCTGGACTTAAGAGTCTGAAGCCCAGTATAAAGAACAGTATCAGAGCTATAAATTTGAAAGCCACAGCTGAAATAATATTTAAGGCCATGAGACAAGATTAAATCACTTAGAAAGTGTATGTTGATAGAGGGGGGAAAAAAGAGTGTCTAGGACTGAGTCTTGGATATTCTAAGTTATAGGTTTCATAAAGAAAAGTTTAACCAGCAAAAGGGATACAGAAGTGATGTAGGAGGAAAAGAAGGGTAGTATTTTAAGAAAGAAGGAGGGGTTTTTCCTAGGTTGAATATTACTGAAAGATAACATAACATGAAGGGCTTCCCTGATGGCTCAGAAGGTAAACAATCTGCCCACCTGCAGTGCAGTAGACAAGGAGACATGGGTTCAATCCCTGGGTTGGGAAGATCCCCCAGGGGAGGAAATGCAAACCCACTGCAGTATTCTAAGTCACAAAGAGTCAGACACTACTGAGCGACAAATCACACACAGTAAAATGAGCACAAAATAATGGCCATGTAGTGCTTTTTGACCTCATTACCAAAGCATTTCCTTAGTTTGGAAAAGAGGACAGATTCCTGAAAGGAATATCAGTTCAGTTCAGTAGCTCAATCGTGTCCATGTCCGACTCTCTGCAACCCTATGAACTGCAGCACGTCAGGCCTCCCTGTCCATCACCAACTTCCGGAGTTTACTCAAATTCATCTCCATTGAGTCGGTGATGCCATCCAACCATCACATCCTCTGTCATCCCCTTCTCCTCCCACCTTCAATCCCTCCCAGCATCAGGGTCTTTTCCAATGAGTCAGCTCTTCGCATCAGGTGGCCAAAGTATTGGAGTTTCAACTTCAACATCAGTCCTTCCAAAGAACACCCAGGACTGATCTCCTTTAGAATGGACTGGTTGGATCTCCTTGCAGTCCAAGGAACTTTCTCAAGAGTCCTCTCCAACACCACAGTTCAAAAGCATCAATTCTTCAGCACTCAGCTTTCTTTATAGTCCAACTCTCACATCCATACATGACTGCTGGTAAAACCATAGCTTTGACTAGACGGACCTTGTTTGGTAATGTTTCTGCTTTTTAACATGCTGTCTAGGTTGGTCATAGCTTTTCTTCCAAAGAGCAAGGGTCTTTTAATTTCATGGCTGCAGTCACCATCTGCAGTGATTTTGGAGCCCAAGAAAATAAAAGTCTCTCACTCTTTCCATTGTTTCCCCATCTATTTGCGTGAAGTTATAGGACTGGATGCCATGATCTTAGTTTTTTGAATGTTGAGTTTTAAGCCAACTTTTTCACTCTCCTTTTTCACTTTCATCAAGAGGCTCTTCAGTTCCTCTTCACTTTCTGCCATAAGGGTGGTGTCATCTGCATATCTGAGGTTATTGATATTTCTCCCAGCAATCTTGATTCCAGCTGGGGCTTCATCCAGCCTGGCATTTCTCATGATGAACGCTGCATATAAATTAAATAAGCAGGGTGACAATATACAGCCTTGACGTACTCCTTTCCCTATTTGGAACCAGTCTGTTGTTCCATGTCGGGTTCTAATTGTTGCTTCTTGACCTGTATACAAGTTTTTCAGGAGGAAGGTAAGGTGGTCTGGTATTCCCATCTCTTGAAGAATTTTCCACAGTTTGTTGTCATCTACACAGTCAAAGGCTTTGGTGCGATCAATAAAGCATATTGTGTGTTAATAGAAATAATATTTTTTTAAATGAGATTGAATTATAGGATGAGCATAGATGAAAATTACAGAAGCAAATTCCTTCAAATCATGAGGTGTATATGAGATAGAGCCCTCGATGAATTGTTGGAAAGAACCAGGATTCTTCCCATCTTAATAGAAGAAAAGATGGAGGATGAGAGTACAAATGAGGTAGATTTATAAGATTCAGGATAGAAAAATTGCTTCAAATATTTTAACCAATAATGTGATGATTTTTAACTAAGACTATCAACTAACAATGAGAAGGAGTGGCAGTTTAGATTTGAGAAGAAAGAAGGAGGTATAAAAATGTCATTTTGTAATGAGAAAGCCCCAGGTTGACAGTGGTAACATACCAAGGCTTATTGGACAGGACTGAGTGCCCAGCTGGGGACAAGGAGCAGTTATATTCTCTATCCATGTATAGTTTTCAAGTGTAAACATAAAATAATTGGGTATTTGGGTTAAATACAGGCAAAGATTTTGCTTGGTGAGTTCAACAAAGGGTTAGAAGTTGTTGTCTGAAAGGATTAGACCTTAACCTTAAACAAATGGTTAGATAAATATATATCAATGAAAATTGTGATGAATGTTATATGTATTTATAGTATTATTTATTTATGTTTAATCCTATTACATGAAAAACTACTACCAACTACTAAAAATGCCCAAAACCTTGCAGTAGTTTTAGGTGAAATGGCAGCCAAAAGCTTGGGAAGAACATGGTCAATGTAGAAGGCAATGGGGTTAAGCTTGGAGTTGGGAAACCAAGGTCTGAGTTTGCTCTGCTACCTACTGTTATGGGGCCTTGGGCATTAAGTGTTTGCCACATCAGTGGGCTTCAAGTTTCATCAGTGTTATAATAATGATGTTATGATAGAAATTGAGATAATACACAAGAACAATTTCTAAAACTTTAAGATCTATAACCATGTTAATTGGTTTTAGAATTTGGTACTAATTCTTCTTGGGACATGTGATATTCAACAACTGGTTGATGTCTGGTGAAGCTCAGATAATTATGTAACTAATAGGTGATTTCTTTGCTGTCTTTATTTTGTAGTATTAGTCAATGCCAAGCATTAGGCTCATCTTTAGGCCCAAGGGCTGGGGTAGGGGATAAAAAGAACCACAGCATGGACTACACAACCATGTGCCCTTTGTAAAGGCCACAGAATCAACTGGATTGTACCTTCAGGGATATTTAACCTAATGTGATAATTGCCTAGGTTCACAATTGTTTTAAGTAAATTTTCAATGTAATGATGATTTTTATAACTATGATTTATAGAATATTTTGTTTTTTGATATTTTTATGAAGAAGATGTCAGGCCAGTGTATGCTCCTCGGTGTTTGTCTCATCACAACAAAGATTTGGAGTGACGGACATTAAAGCCCCCTCGGCGTGTCACAGCTCTCAGGTCTTGAATGGACCGTGTTATAGCTCTTAGAGAAATCAGTGTTACAGCTCAGTATTACAGCTCTATTTTAGTTAGAAGATAGCAGGAAAATCCATCTTTGAGGTGTGAGGGCATGTCGATCCAAAGACGCGAAGAGAAGAGCACCCCAGCGCGTGGGAGAGAGAGAACCCTTTGGCTCCTCTTTTTATATGTTTTTTCCTTCCCCCCGGCCTGCCCTATGTAAATTGGGCTTAGTCAAGAGTGCTGTTCTACCTGAAGTCCTCACTTCGGTCCTCGGAACTTCCTTTGACCTTCCTCCGTTCTATTTTCGTGGGCTTTTCTCTTCCTTGTCTTTTAACCACCGCCATTTTGGACTCCTTTTCCCTATTCTAACTACCTAACAAAGAGAATGAAATAGTGGGTCATTACTATTTTCTTATTAAAAACTTAAAGCAAAGAACCTGGAAAATACACAGAAATTATTTGTATTGAGCTCTAAGCCTACAATACCTTATTATTTATTCAGCTATAGGATGTTTTCACAATTCAAAGTAAATGTTGTTACCAGGGATTGGTTTATGCAATACTATGGACCAGGCCAAATATCATGCATGTATCTGGTCATTAAGTGTTAGGTCAATCCCACTCTTGCCAAACATTGTGCATAGAGGGAATCTTTTTGAATATTTTGTACAAAAGTGTTCAGGCTAGATCACGTGTTGTCATCATTAAGCTGTGACCACTTAAGGTTAGCTGAAATTACTTGTCAGTATAGTTTTCTGTCAATTTTAATCCTTCCTTCATTCATCAGATATTTAATTAATGCCAACTAGATGCAAAGAATTAAGAGGAATGATGAAGAATCAGCACATTCTCAAAATGTTTATGATCTATACAGAAAAAAAGAAAATGCACAAATAATGGTATTATAGTTTAGAAAGTGATGTGTGTGGGAGAGACAGGGGAAAATCCAAATCTGTGGGACAATGACTGCCTTCAGCAGTGACCCAGGTCTGGATGCAAGTCTGATGTTACAAACAGACGTTAGCTAGTGTATTCTAACCTGCATGGAGAATCTGTTGTTTATAGAGCCCTTTGCCACACATGTAAAAGATTCTTTCCCCCTGTTAAATACTTCCTACCAGCATGGTAATTAATTATGTTACAAAATTCTTTTCCTTTCAACTAAAAACTTGCACTTACTTTCATTTTCTCTCCAATATAAATCTCCTGCTTAGCATAGAAACCCTAAAAATTGACTTTCAAAATGATGATCATTTTTTTTCAATATATCCTGAAATGAACTACAATAGGGTTTTTGATTGAATCAACATGTAATACTTTATATCTTGTGCCACACTTTGAGGTAAGAAGGTTTTTAAAGCTGTCATCCAGATGTTTCCATGTAGGAAAATATTAGGTATTGTAGTATATAAATCTGAAAAAGTTTGATTAATCTTCTAATGTGGCTCCAAATATAGCCTGAAACCTGAGTGCCTTTTTGCATATGTATAGCAGTCCTATTTTCTTCATCACTCTACTTTTCTGTTTTCCTTTACTTCTATCCCATTGTATGAAATAATTTTTATTTCGTTTTCCCTCATTGGTTTTTGCCCTTGACATTCTATGCAATATTTTGCCATGAAAGCAGTGGCATTTTGAAGGTGGATTTCAAAACATATTATTGTACCCAAGTCCTCCTAAAGCTCTAGAAGAACTATAGCTCAGGAAGTCTTTCTTCATGTGTAGTTTTTTGTGACATTTTTATAATTCAGCATACTCACTTCATCTTTATATTGTTTGCTATATTAAGCATAAATCATATTTATACTCCATATATTAAAATAACACTTGAGTTCTAGGCTGCTTTATAGTTTATAAAACAGTAAAAGCTCTGTTTTAATAATCTATTAGTGCCTTTCTATTTCAAACAATTGTGAAGAGTGAGGAGGTAAGAGTGATCATTATTATTTCTTTTTTATATAGATAATAACTGAGGCTCATAGAGGGGAAGTGACTTGTCTTAGAGACTAAGTGTCTTCATCTCTGCATCCAAGATGAGTGACCATTCTGTATATTGCACTGTTTTAGTGTTATAGGAGGTTCTATTTTCTTTGGGGCTTCCCATGTGGTGCAGCAGTAAAGAATCCGCCTGCCAATGGAGGAGAAGCAAGAGACACAGGTTCAATCCCTAGTTCAGGAAGATCCCTTGGAGTAGGAAATGGCAACCTACTGCAATGTTCTTGCCTGGAAAATTCCGTGGGCAGAGGAGCCTGGCAGGCTTACAGTCCATGGGGTTACAAAGAGTCAGACACAACTGAGCACACATACACACACACTATTATCTTCTTTTAGCAGCCTAAAACTTCCAGTATACACAAATGCAATCACAAGTGTATCTACGTTTTATTCTTACTTACTTGGCAAGTTCATGCCCAGTATCATTTATGCTGCTGCTGCTGCTAAGTCGCTTCAGTTGTATCCGACTCTGTGTGACCCCAGTAGACTCCTCTGTCCCTGGGATTCTCCAAGCAAGAATACTGGAGTGGGTTGCCATTTCCTTCTCCAATATTTATATCTACTTCTAAATGTGCATGATTGATTTTGTAGACAGTGTGTCTCAGCTGACTTTGTAAGTAAACATCAAACTTTGTAAAGATAATTACAGTGTAGTGTTAGTTGTGATCTGTAGGAATTTCCCAATTTATACAGATTATTTATAGCTTTCTTTGTAAAAAATGTTTTCTTTCTGTTAATTATCCATACAGACTTTATTATTTAATGAGATAAAATAGCAATGCTCTATGTGGTTGTACCGATGAAGCCTAAAGCAGTGTAAGAACTCATCCAGCCTCAGGACTTTGGTAAATATTAGCTACACTCTCCATATTTTTACTACTTAAATAGATTCAGAATATTCTATCATTAAGTAAGAGGGAAAGAGTTATGTAAGTTATGACTCAATCCAACATTTCCTCCACAGACTATGTGTTGCTACCTGGACATAAACCCTGAGGATTTCTAACTGAATTTGAAAACAAAACAAAATGTGACCCTGGAAGGAATATTATATATCATCTGGTCCAACCTCCTCATTTTATAGATGAGAAAACCGAGAAAGTCACTGCACTGTCAGAGGTCACAAAAAGAGCTGGTAGCAAGGTTACAGTTGCAGCCACATCTCCTAACTCTCAAGAAAGTACTGTTTGCAATATATCACACTGTCTTCCCCAAAAGATGCCTCCCATGGGGGGCTGCATCTTGAGAGTGAAGTATATTAAATTCATATTTGGCTGCTAATCATTCTCTCAGCAGCTGTATGGTATTTCATTAACCACTGCATGTAACATTCTGGCCTTTCACCTGTATTAACATGGGCTCATTAAACTTGAGGCCAGTAATAAAAAGGACTCAGCTAATACAGATATTTTGCACCGCATGTGTTCGGCATTCTTTGAGGCATTTTTCTCTTCACAGTTTGTGGAATAAGAAAAAAAAGAAGCATACATTTCAAGGAATGGAATATGTGTGCGGTATTCATCTTTACATCAATCAAAAAATGGAGTAAATACTCATTTAATAAGCTTTGTAAAGACTACAAAGAGGTATGAGTGACAGCACAGCACAGAGTCTAGCATCTGGCAGGCTGGGAATTGAATGCTGGATCTGTTGTTGATTAATATGTAAGAACTGGAGCAGGTTATTCAGCCTTTCCAAACCTCAGTTTTCTCAACTGTAAGTGGGGACAAGAACAATACCCACCTCATGGGTTTTCAGTGAAGAAGAGTTGATGTACTCCTGCACTTTGCAAAGGGCTTGTTGTGAGGGATGCTAGATAAATATGTTGATTTTGAGGAAGATAAAACAATGATGGTGCAATTGCTTCCTGTATAGAACTTACAGTCCCTTCTCACTAGAGCTATTGTTGAGGAAGCCGATTTCCCCATGTCTTCTCCCTCTACTTCATCACCAGTACAGAGCACAAGCAGGACTTCTCCAGTGTGCAAGGAAAGGAAATGGAATCCTGTTTTGTCCCTCCCAGATCCCCTGCCCACATTGTTTTATGTTCATTTTCATGAGGATGTAACTCTTCTGTAGCTTACAACCTGTGCAGTCACCCGTTAACACAGTTCCCACAAGATTTTGAAAATGCTTGAGACTCTGATTGGGGTGGGGGGGGTGAGAGAGGAGAGGTCATTTGCAGGGAGATAAGCAGTAAAAAGGTAAAAGCAGAAGTTTGTCAGAGAGTTCTGTGTCAGAAAGAATGAAAGCGAGGTGGTTTCAGGCAGCAGTCATTGTCAGAGCAGGGGCGCACCAGTTGGTGAGTTGTGAGGCAGTGAAGACCCATGTGAATTCTTGGGGTTGGTATGTGTAGTCACTATTGGGCCTCTATTTTTCAGAGTATACAATATTTAAAAGATATTTTCCTGTGTATAAAAATTCATTTTTTTGATTGATTTTGCTTTTCATTTCCTTTTTTTGTCCTTGCCTCCTTCCTTTACTTCCTCACTCCATTCCGCTCTTTCATTTTTTTTTTTTTTTCCTTTTTCTTTCTATTTAAAATTTTTTCCAGTGCTCTGGAATCCAGTATACTTATTGAACTCACCATCTCCAACATTCTGGATCATTCTCCTCTTTCTGCCACAAGCATTCTCCCAACAATTCATCCTTCTGTCTGCCACCACAGAGACCTGATTACATAAAAGTATATCAGGGTACGTGTTTCCCTACACCCTGAAGAATAAAAATTCAAACCACTTTGCCCTAAATTCAGAGCCCTCCATAGATTTCTCGGCTTCACTTGCTACTATTCTTCAGGTATTTACTATGTTTAGGTTGTCTAACGGAGAAGGCAATGGCACCCCACTCCAGTACTCTTGCCTGGAAAATCCCATGGACAGAGGAGCCTGGTGGGCTGCAATCCATGAGGTCACTAACAGTCGGACACGACTGAGCGACTTCACTTTCACTTTTCACTCTCATGCATTGGAGAAAGAAATGGCAACCCACTCCAGTGTTCTTGCCTGAAGAATCCCAGGGATGGGGGAGCCTGGTGGAGTCGCACAGAGTCAGACACGACTGAAGCGACTTAGCAGCAGCAGGTTGTCTAAGAATGAGTTCATCCTGTAGTTTCTTACCTTTTCATCCCTTTACTCAACCATTCCTTTCTCTTTTTTCCCCTTTTCTAGCAGCACATGCTATTTCTCCTTTTTATAATCTTTCTTCACAGTTTGAATTCCTCCTTTACTAGAAAGTCTTTAATCTCTTGCGTGCCTGCTACGTGCATGCTCAGTTTCTCAGTTATATCCGACTCTTTTGTGACCCCATGGACTTAGCCCTCCTCTGTCCATGGGATTCTCCAGGCAAGAATGCTGGAGTGGGTTGCCATTTCCTAGCCCCAGGGGATCTTCCTGACTCACGGATAGAACCCGTCTCTCCTGCGTCTCCTGCATTAGCAGGCAGATTCTTTACCACTGCACTGCCTGGGAAGCTCTTAGTTGAAATAAAGTGCTCACTAGACCAGGATTATGTCAAACTGTGCACCTCTTTCTCTGCTTATCTCTTTCCTCCTTATAATTATCTACATGACCCAGATGTCAGTTGAGATCACCCAATCCCATCCTCTGGATTTTGCTACATAATTCCTAGAGGTTGTGTCATCTACATCACTTTTGGCAATAAGTTCTTACTCCCACTGATTTCTGAGTCTCCCTCAAATCTCTCCTCTCATTAGTCTCTATTCTTGAGGCCAACCTCAGGAATTCTCTAATCCAACCATGAAACTGAATCCTATTTTCCTGACTTTCTGCCAGATTTCTCTCCAGGGCAGGTAAGTGAGTAGGAGATGCTATTAAAGTTTTAGGGGTTCATAGAGGAGGATTTGGGCTGCAGCAATAGAAACAGCTTAAAGTTGAATATTAGCTCTTCCTCTTTATGAAAGTCCTCCAGCCACCACACAATCAGGTTCTGCTACCTCTCTCTCTGTCTCTCTTTTCCTTCTCTTAATGATCTATCCTCTTCCCTCTTTTCTCTCCTTTCTTCCCCCTCTGCTTCAGATTCTTCTGCATTTCTCATGCATAGTGGTTTGGACATCTCTTTGGTTTTATTTCTTTTCAAGCACTATATCAGGACTTAATCTCCTGAACTCCAAGCTAAAGATATTGCTTTAAAAGTTCTCACTTTAAGCAATAAGTTTGTTCCTTTGGAGAAATCTGCTATACATCATTTAAATAATATGTCAATATAAAACAGTAATGATCTTACCTCAGTTCTATCAAATATGAGTCAGTCTTCCTCACAGGCCATAAGCTGCTTTTGGAAGGAACCACATCCTCGTTGTCTTTGTGGCTCCAGCGTCTGCACAATCTTTGGCCAAAAGCAAGTCTTTCCTCCTTCACCCTTTTCTGGCATTCCATTCATGTGAGATTTTCTTCTCTTGATTGACATTCTTCTTAACATACATCCCAGTGTCATCACTTCACAACAAAACATGCTCTGCTTGCCCTTCACTGAAGAAGCTCCACACTCTCTTATATCTTATTAAACACAGAGCATGAGGGTCAGCAGCCTCCTGGCCCCCCAGCGTTTCTTCCAAAATGTTACTCTTCTCCCTCTGGTATTTCGTTTACTTGGAAGATTTTCTTTCCCTTTCCTAACCCTCACATCTCTGTCTTCACTACTCGCCAATCAACTTTCACTTTATCCTTCAGAACTTAGCTCTAATGTCACTTCCTGTAGAAAAGTTTCCCCCTCTCAGCATGGGCTAGGCGCACATTGCCATTGCTCATCTGACATCTGAGGTCACCTCAGCCACAGCCTTTGTCTTGGCGTACTGCTGTTGTTATTAACTACATGTTCTTTAAGATGACAGATTGTTTTTTATATATAAAGTAAGTGTCTTGCACTGTTTTTTTTTAATTTGTGAATCACAGATGTTGTGTAAGTATATATAATTTTTAATTTTAAAAGAACCTATTTCTGTAAGTTAATTCCTTTCTGAAAGTAATTGTTTGTGATTGTCTGACATTTCAAACAACCAGCAGGATTTTTAACTTACATTCAAGATATTCATGCATGAATCCATTCGGCAATTTTTCAAGTTTGAAAGACTTATTGAGGAAAAAAAAAAAACAACTAAGCATCAAGCCAAAAACAAGAGAGAAGGAAAAACATTGAGTAGCTAGATCAAAAACTAACCAGGACCTCAAATGGGGAAGATGAAGTCAGAGGCTAGTAATGATACGACAGTGGCATAAATGCAAGGATAGAAGTATTCAGAGTGCTTTGCAATACTTTGAGGGGCTCTTAGTACTGGGGAGAGTGGGGAGTCAGTAGAAGACATTATTAAGATCCTGTGAATACTGAACTGAGACAAAACACCAAATGGACATGTCCCAGGTTAAAATCACAGGGTGGGCTCATTCCTAGCATGAGCAAACATGGTCATACAGAGCATGATACACAGTGCAATGTAAGCAGTTAAAGCTTGTGGGAATAAATTGGCAGGGATGAACTTTACAAATGTTATTCCATTTAATGCTTATACCAACATCGTGAGTTAGATATTATCATTCTCATTTCATTGATAAGGAAAATTAGTAGCAGAATGTTTAAGTAATTGGCACATAGTCACATAGCTAATGGGTGTAAAACTGTGATTTTAATGCAAATGTGACTTCTAAATCAGCATCCTAACCACTATGCAAATGTTGCCTTTCTGCTTTCACTATGAAGCATGAGTTATCATTGCTTTTGACTGCCATAGACATCAAATTTTTGATCATAAGTTGTCCACTTAAATTCATCAGCTTAAACTAATGGTTACATTTCACTGATATCATATTTTGCATGTCCAGCCCCAGTGTCCCAATTTGTACCACTGGGCACCATATAGTATTATGAAGGCAAACCACTCAATATCACAGTTATCCAAGTCCATGCCCCAACGCTGAAGAAACTGAAGTTGAACGGTTTTATGAAGACCTACAAGATCTTTTAGAACTAACACCCAAAAAAGATGTCCTTTTCATTATAGGGGACTGGAATGCAAAAGTAGGAAGTCAAGAAACACCTGGAGTAACAGGCAAATTTGGCCTTGGAATGCAGAATGAAGCAGGGCAAAGACTAATAGAGTTTTGCCAAGAAAACACACTAGTCATAGCAAACACCCTCTTCCAACAACACAAGAGAAGACTCTACACATGGACATCACCAGATGGTCAACACCAAAATCAGATTGATTATATTCTTTTCAGCCAAAGATGGAGAAGCTCTATACAGTCAACAAAAACAAAACTGGGAGCTGACTGTGGCTCAGATCATGAACTCCTTATTACCAAATTCAGACTTAAATTGAAGAAAGTAGGGAAAACCACTAGACCATTCAGGTATGACCTAAATCAAATCCCTTACGATTATACAGTGGAAGTGAGAAATAGATTTAAGGGCCTAGATCTGATAGATAGAGTGCCTGATGAACTGTGGACTGAGGTTCGTGACATTGTACAGGAGACAGGGATCAAGACCATCCCCATGGAAAAGAAATGCAAAAAAGCAAAATGGCTGTCTGGGGAGGCCTTACAAATAGCTGTGAAAAGAAGAGAGGTGAAAAGCAAAGGAGAAAAGGAAAGATATAAACATCTGAATGCAGAGTTCCAAAGAATAACAAGAAGAGATAAGAAAGCCTTCTTCAGTGATCAATGCAAAGCAATAGAGCAAAACAACAGAATGGGAAAGACTAGAGGTCTCTTCAAGAAAATGAGAGATACCAAGGGAACATTTCATGCAAAGATGGGCTTGATAAAGGACAGAAATGGTATAGACCTAACAGAAGCAGAAGATATTAAGAAGAGGTGGCAAGAATACACGGAAGAACTGTACAAAAAAGATCTTCATGACCTAAATAATCATGATGATGTGATCACTAATCTAGAGCCACACATCTAGGAATGTGAAGTCAAGTGGGCCTTAGAAAGCATCACTAAGAACAAAGCTAGTGGAGATGATGGAATTCCAGTTGAGCTATGTCAAATCCTGAAAGGTGATGCTGTGAAAGTGCTGCACTCAATATGCCAGCAAGTTTGGAAAACTCAGCAGTGGCCACAGGACTGGAAAAGGTCAGTTTTCATTCCAATCCCAAAGAAAGGCAATGCCAAAGAATGCTCAAACTACCGCACAATTGCACTCATCTCACATGCTAGTAAAGTAATGCTCGAAATTCTCCAAGCCAGACTTCAGCAATACGTGAACCGTGAACTCCCTGATGTTCAATCTGCTTTTAGAAAAGGCAGAGGAACCAGAGATCAAATTGCCAACATCTGCTGGATCATGGAAAAAGCAAGAGAGTTCCAGAAAAACATCTATTTCTGCTTTCTTGACTATTTCAAAGCCTTTGACTGTGTGAATCACAAGAAACTGTGGAAAATTCTGAAAGAGATGGGAATACCAGACCACCTGACCTGCCTCTTGAGAAATCTGTATGCAGGTCAGGAAGCAACAGCTAGAACTGGACATGGAACAACAGACTGATTCCAAATAGGAAAAAGAGTACGTCAAGGCTGTATATTGTCACCCTGCTTATTTAACTTATATGCAGAGTACATCATGAGAAATGCTGGACTGGAAGAAACACAAGCTAGAATCAAGATTGCTGGGAGAAATATCAATCACCTCAGATATGCAGATGACACCACCCTTATGGCAGAAAGTGAAGAGGAACTGAAAAGCCTCTTGATGAAAGTGAAAGAGGAGAGCGAAAAAGTTGGCTTAAAGCTCAACATTCAGAAAATGAAGATCATGGCATCTGGTCCCATCACGTCATGGGAAATAGATGGGGAAACAGTGGAAACAGTGTCAGACTTTTTTGGGGGGACTCCAAAATCACTGCAGATGGTGACTGCAGCCATGAAATTAAAAGATGCTTACTCCTTGGAAGAAAAGTTATGACCAACATAGATAGTATATTCAAAAGCAGAGACATTACTTTGCTGACTAAGGTCCATCTAGTCAAGGCTATAGTTTTTCCTGTGGTCATGTATGGATGTAAGAGTTGGACAGTGAAGAAGGCTGAGAGCCGAAGAATTGATGCTTTTGAACTGTGGTGTTGGAGAAGACTCTGGAGAGTCCCTTGGACTGCAAGGAGATCCAACCAGTCCATTCTGAAGGAGATCAGCCCTGGGATTTCTTCGGAAGGAATGATGCTGAAACTCTAGTACTTTGGCCACCTCATGCGAACGGTTGACTCATTGGAAAAGGCTCTGATGCTGGGAGAGATTGGGGGCAGGAGAAGAAGGGGACGACCCAGGATGAGATGGCTGGATGGCATCACTGACTCGATGGACATGAGTCTGAGTGAACTCCGGGAGATGGTGATGGACAGGGAGGCCTGGAGTGCTGTGATTCATGGGGTTGCAAAGAGTCGGACACGACTGAGCGACTGAACTGAACTGAACTGAACTGAACTGAATGTACAGATGGTCCTCTCTCTTTCTCCTTATTGTTTTCCACTGTCCAAATTTGATAATATCATGAAAAATTGCTTACTGTTATATCAGTGATAAAGTATTACAAGCCAGTTATTCATGGGGAAAATCCAGGTTTCTAAATATTTGTAAGCCACATTAAAGCAGATTATAGAATAAAATGCAGGATCAAATGTAAGCAATTAATTGCTGTCATAATTGAAGGAAGGGAAGAAGAAAAATTAGTGGTTTCAGACAGAACAGAACAGACCTCTCATTTCTGTTTCCCATACTTTCTTGCAGCACACCAAGCACATAGTGATTTAATTAGGGTGTGTTAGGAACACACTAAGAGAACCCAGGCTCCCAATCATTGTGCTCCTACATTTTTATTTTAGGTATCCAAAAGTACTCCATTGCCTTTCTGAATTTTGTTAAAGACTAAGTCTTGGAAGGATTATTGTCTTCACTTTTTGTTTTGTTGATCATTTGATTGAGATTAAATAGTTTTCCAAGGATCTTCGTATACAATGCCTTTGCTGCTGCTGCTTTTTTTTTTTTTTTGATAACAACAAAACTAGATATGCTTGATATATAGTTCAGTATGACACTAGCCCTAATGAATGACAAGAGATACTTATAAAATTACTAGCAGTGATAATTACATACATTACATATAGAAATTATTCAACCTTTAATGTAGCAAGGGACAGTTCCTTGTGCAGAATAGGCATTTGATATTGTATATGTTGAATAAATGACAAAAGATAGTGTAACTAAGTCGTATGTGAACATGTTTTTGTAAAAAAATTAATTCTTAGTCATGAAGCATATTATATCATTTACACTTAATTTATTCTTCAATCTGTCAGTGTGTATACACTATATATATATATATATATACACACACATATATATATATGGATTTCAGGTTTATACTGAGTGCAAAATATATATGCAGTTTGTAACACACACATATATATTGCACTCAGTGTGTGTATATATATATGTGTGTGTGTATTTTAACAGTATATGAAATATATATATTTATATCACAGTAAAAACTTGAAATCATTTTGTTTTTTAAATTATTACCATTTGATTATCAAAGAAATTACCTTTCTTGCCCTCATTGTTTCAAATCAGGTAAGAGGGTACGATTGAAAAATGGAATTGATCTCTTATAGCACTGTGCTGCTGCTACTGCTGCTGCTAAGTCACTTCAGTCGTGTCCAACTCTGTGCGACCCCACAGACGGCAGCCCACCAGGCTCCCCCGTCCCTGGGATTCTCCAGGCAAGAGCACTGGCATGGGTTGCCATTTCCTTCTCCAATGCATGAAAGTGAAAAGTGAAAGTGAAGTCGTTCAGTCGTGTCCGACGCCCCCCAGGCTCCTCCATCCATGAGATTTTCCAGGCAAGAGTACTGGAGTAGGGTGCCATTGCCTTCTCCGTACAGCACTGTAGACCGATGCTATTAGCCAACTTCATGCCATTCTCATAAAAAAATATGCAATTTAAAGTGGGAGATACTAGTGTTTGCTTCTATTAGAAACAAGAACCCTCTTCTACTTCATAATATGCTCAATTACCTTTAGATTGATCCATGAATAAATTATAATCCAAATAGACTTCTTTACCTTAAAGCTTTGCTGGCTTAAGGTATCCTTGTTGATTCATTATGTTGTCACTTTTCTATCGGCAATGTAATGCTTTTAATATCTGGATAGAGACAGTTTTAGTGTGAGATATTGTTATCTTTAAATGAGTAGGATTTAGCTTTTCTGGTGAGGACAATTTCATCAATGATGAATCCCTGGAGAAACTATTGAAACAAAAATCACACCATTTCTGAGCTTTGTTCAGCTCATCAATTACAAAGCAGCTTTTGAGAGTCCTAAAGAACTTTTTCTTTTGTTTAAGAAATATAGCATGACGCTCAAACCTCTCACTTGGAGTTACCGCAGGCTACAACTTTTTCTGCAAGAAAATAATGAATGAAGAGGAAAAGCTCCTGCTGCTGGCTCTGTCAGGGCCTGCTGCTTCTCCTCCTGCAATAGGAAATCAATTAACTGTATGTTCGGGCAGAGATTTGAGCTAAATGCTTTATTAATCATCACTGATTGCACACATATACAGTGGCCCACTATGCCTTCACCTTCACTCTGTTTTTTTTTTTTTTTGCTCTGGTTTGTCCCTTTGGCAAGATCTAAACACAGACATATGCCTAAGTGTAATATATGGTTCCCAGATGTAAGGGGCAATTGATCTTTTTTATTTTCAGAAAACTTAACTTTTCAAATGTTCAGTTCTAGGCTATCTTAGAGGCATTTAAATATGAGCAACATAGTAATAATTTTTTAAAAGCACTGAAATTTCTTATACTAATGCAGAAAGCAAAATGACTATGGCAACCTTGAAGTTTTGAAAGCTGCTCCTACAACACTTCAGTCTCCATATGGCAGTGAGAAACTACATGCAAATAGACCCTCATTGATTTGGAGATAAATGGCAGAACATCGAAGGGGCAGTCAGTGATCTGTGTGGATATGCTGTCAATTTACAGAAAACTTTGACAAGAGTTTTCTTGCTTTTCCACTGTTTTCTTCGACACACAGAGAAAATCCTGTAAGAATCTTTATGTTAAATTGAGAACCTCTCCTTTGGATAAATTATAAAAGATTAACATTATAATTATAGCACCATGAGTCATGAAAAGGCTGCATTAGTTAAATATGGCAAATATTGTCAGCTACTGCAAAAAAAAAAAAAAAACTGCACCAAATAACAAGGGGTTGGTGTCTGTACAAGCTGTATTCTATCCTACATCAAACCATTTTTCTATCATTATTATTATTACCGTTACTGGAACAATTTAAAGCATCACAGTTTAAATGTAACTACTTTATTTCTCTTTGAATAAGCAATAATTTAAGTGGAAAAGAAATATCTCCTCTGGTCTATGTTTAAAAGTAGATTAACAAGTTCCAAGAATGATTTCTTTTGATTAACTTTATAGAACTTTTTTGGTGGAATGAGACAGTGTTGAATAAGGTAAGACCTGTCAAGGAAGAGGATAATGGTTCAGATTTTTATAAAACTTGCCTTCCTCACAAGGGATCTCCTAGCCTCAGAGGTCATGTGTTTCACACTAACAAATCTTGATAATCTTCAAGGATGTAAGATTAGGGTGTGAGTGTCCTTAATGGAGAAGTGTGGTGAGAGTGATATTCTGACAAGATTTGTATCAAGTGGACATGCATTTACCACCTTCTGAGGTGTTATCAGGACCCTAAGGGGCGTTGGCACCAAGTGTAATCCCTAACGCCTCCTGTGCCAGGGGAAAGAGTCATTTCAGTAGAGGATACTCTAAGCACGCTTATCTTTTCTATATTAAAGTGCCTTAAATATGTGATAATATTAAGGATTTTTTTATACTGTATGCATTTTAATAGGACAGCATCACTTATTTTATGATAAAATAGATACAATATATTCATATATTCTCTCCCTCCATCATATCATTTCACATATTACTGTAATCATTAAATATAGTAATTTAGGAAAGCATTAAGGTGCGGAGATGAAGTGTATAGTTCAGGTTTAATTGTATGTAAATTAAATTGGCATTCATAACATTGTTTCTATTTGCTCGACTTGACATAATTACAGTAAATTGATAATGGAAGTAACAATCTTAGATAGTTACACATGAGTATTTTCTGTCAATTTAAATTTCCAGTTGCAGTTTGGCTGAATTGTAGCATAGTTTAAGTTTGGTTTACCTACCCTATTGACATCTCTAAAGGACCAGAAAACTCACTTTCCTAGGGCATTATGCAACCTGGCATGTAGAGGCCAGTGTTTTGAAACAACTATAATTTTGTACCAAAGTACTTGCTAGGTCAGAGATCAGTATGACCTTGGAGTGCTGTAGTTTTCCAAGCCTTCATCGTCTAGATAAATGTGCTTTATTCTGCAGAAGAGGTGGGAGGGGGTTATTTTTGCAATCTTAGAAAAGAGACCTAGCAGTTCCAGGTTACAAGCAAACACAAAACATTTGGAATTCAATGGTCCCTATCATCAGCAGTATATGTCAGTAAAAGTGAAGATCAAAGGTTCTAGAAGAGAAGGACAAAGTGAAGAGGAAATAATTGTAGGATAATGAATAATAGGAGGGCATATTCATGTTAACTTGAAACCACTTAGCATTTTTCCATGACACCCAGGTATCTTTCTAAATGAACTTTGTAAAGTACAATTAAATAACCTTGGGATTTAAAGCTACATAATGTGATTTTGAATACTGATGGAGTTTAAGCAGTGTGATATTTCTTCTGCTTTTTGTTTCTATTTTTGCCTCCTTCATGCAAATAAAGTTTATTTTCCTTTTCTATACAGAGAAATCAATATTTTTACCATTCTGTTTTTCAGCTATTCCAGTAGACTGCAATCAACAATCTTAGTTACAATCTTTAAAGAGATGTAGTAAGAATTTGAACACAATAAAATAGAGATACAGATTAGAACTTTGGCAAAGTATCTCTGCTATTGACAAAAGCATTTGTCAGAGACTGGGCTGTGTCTATACTGTGCTAAAAACCTGATGAAGAGGAAAAAAATCATCAATAGGTTTCACCTTCTGTCTATATGAACTAAACAAATGGTCTGACTAATAGCTATTGTTTTAAGTGAATGGTCTGCTTTTACCATTGTGAATTTTATTCTGTTTTTAAGGATGTATTTTAAATTAACATTTGTGTATCTTACACATACATATTTGGTAAAGGTATTGTGATATTGTGTTCTTTTTAATAATTAATGAAATCTAATACCTAGAAGATTAATGGTCCAAGAATGAAGACCTTGTTGCAGTTTACCTGAACCAATCTTCAAACACACATTTTGTTTGTTCATATATTTATGTGTTTATATTCTCACATTTTTCTATCCTGTGAACTAACATGCTTTGTTATTTGTGTGTTTTCCTATTAGAAACTGCCAAGCTTTGGACCTTATCTTGAGAAGCGCAAGAAAATCATAGCAGAGGAAAAGCTTAGACTGAAAGAAGAAAATGCAACCTTTCCACCACTTGCAAGAAACCATTTTATTCCCAAAAAACCTATTCCTTCTGTTAAGGTAAAGATTAAGCTATGTGTATATATATATATATATATGTCTATTTTACTGTTTAGTTTGTGTTTATTTCCTGCTTAAATACATCACTGGTTTTGTTTTAAAAATATATTGAAAGTTTAAAAAACTTTTGTCTCTGATGACAAGATAGCCTCTTTTGTATGCATGCATGCTCAGTTGCTAAGTTGTGTTTGACTCTTTCGCATTATATGGACTGTGGCCCACCAGGCTTCTCTGTCCATGAAATTTCCCAGACAGGTATACTGGAGATCTCCTCTTCCAGGAGATCTTCCTGTCCCGGCGACTGAAGCTGTGTTTTCTGCATTGCAAGCAGATTCTTTACCGCTGAGCCACTGGGGAAGCCCCGCATGATCAATATGCACCATCAATACCAACATGATACCTTACATTGTAGAAAAACTTTCTCTGGTTTAGCCTGGGAAAGTCTGTTCAAATTTGGGTTTTATAATTATTTTCTGGATAATATCAAAAATTATTATTAAGATGGAATTACGTGTGCATTATATCTCTTGTTTTTCTTCAACTTTTTCATTTGAAATAGATGTAGATTCACATACAAGTGTAAAAAATAATACAGAGAGGTCTTGTGTACCCTTTACATAGTGTCTGCAATGTTCAGTTCAGTTCAGTTCAGTTCAGTCGCTCAGTCGTGTCCAACTCTTTGCAACCCCATGAATCGCAGCACGCCAGGCCTCCCTGTCCATCATCAACTGCCGGAGTTCACTCAGACTCACATCAATCGAGTCAGTGATGCCATCTCATCCTCTGTCGTCCCCTTCTCCTCCTGCCCCCAATCCCTCCCAGCATCAGAGTCTTTTCCAATGAGTCAACTGTTCCCATGAGGTGGCCAAAGTACTGGAGTTTCAGCTTTAGCATCATTCCTTCCAAAGAAATCCCAGGGCTGATCTCCTTCAGAATGGACTGGTTGGATCTCCTTGCAGTCCAAGGGACTCTCAAGAGTCTTCCCCAACACCACAGTTCAAAAACATCAATACTTCAGCGCTCAGCTTTCATCAGATGTCCAACTCTCACATCCATACATGATCACAGGAAAAACTATAGCCTTGACTAGATGGACCTTTGTTGGCAAAGTAATGTCTCCGCTTTTGAATAAGCTATCTAGGTTGGTCATAACTTTTCTTCCAAGGAGTAAGTGTCTTTTAATTTCATGGCTGCAGTCACCATCTGCAGTGATTTTGGAGCCCCCAAAAAGAAAGCCTGACACTGTTTCTACTGTTTCCCCATCTATTTCCCATGACGTGATGGGACTAGATGCCATGATCTTCGTTTTCTGAATGTTGGGCTTTAAGCCAAATTTTTCACTCTCCTCTTTCACTTTCATCAAGAGGCTTAAAAGTTCCTCTTCACTTTCTGCCATAAGGGTGGTGTCATCTGCATATCTGAGGTTATTGATATTTCTCCCGGCAATCTTGATTCCAGCTTGTGCTTTTTCCAGCCCAGCGTATCTCATGATGTACTCTGCATATAAGTTAAATAAGCAGAGTGACAATATACAGCCTTGGCGTACTCCTTTTCCTATTTGGAACCAGTCTGTTGTTCCATGTGGAGTTCTAACTGTTGCTTCCTGACCTGCATATAGGTTTCTCAAGAAACAGGTCAGGTGATATGGTATTCCTATCTCTTTCAGAATTTTCCACAGTTTATTGTGATCCACACAGTCCAAGGCTTTGGAATAGTCAATAAAGCAGAAATAGATGTTTTTCTGGAACTCTCTTGCTATTTTGATGATCCAGCAGTTGTTGGCAATTTGATCTCTGGTTCCTCTGCCTTTTCTAAATCCAGCATGTACATCTGGAAGTTCATGGTTCACGTATTGCTGAAGCCTGGCTTGGAGAATTTTGAGCATTACTTTACTAGCATGTGAGATGAGTGCAGTTGTTCGGTAGTTTGAGCATTTTTTGGCATTGCCTTTATTTGGGATTGGAATGAAAACTGACCTTTTCCAGTCCTGTGGCCACTGCTGAGTTTTCCAAACTTGCTGGCATATTGAGTGCAGCACTCTCACAGCATCATCTTTCAGGATTTGACATAGCTCAACTGGAATTCCATCACCTCCACTAGCTTTGTTCGTAGTGATGCTTTCTAAGGCCCACTTGACTTCACATTCCAGGCTGTCTGGCTCTAGGCAATGTAGCATGTTGTAAAACTGTCGTACAGTAACACAACCAGGAAAATGACAGAGATACAACCTACAGACCTTATTCAGATTTCTTCAGTTGTACTCTTCTCATTTGCATGTGTGCATACATGTGTTTTTAGTTCATGCAGTTTCACCCCATGTGTAGGGTCCTGTGTGGACCACAGTCAGATACAAGATTTCTATCAGCATAAAGATCCCTCAGCTTGCCCCTTTATAGCCACATCTACTTGACTCCTGCCCACCTCCCTCAAGATAGAATTGTTTTAAAGCAACCATAATGAAAACAAAAGGAATCGGTGTGGTATTACAGGCCCATATTCTCTCTGAAATCACGGTCACTGAATGTGCTCTGCATTCACTGAAACCTGTTGTTCTCTGTTCAGTGACTATCTACTCCTACATTCCCATTTTCTGGTTGAAGCATCAGTTGAAAAGCTTGCTGTTAGGAGTTTTCTGGAATTCCTCTGTTACCTCTCTTTAGTAGTCAAATTGGAACCCTTAAAAATGTCTTGTAACTATGAGAGAGAAAAAATGTGCCCTATAAAAAAAACAGTGGAATTTTGACTTGATGTTGGGAGGGTTAAATGATTCAGAGTTCTGAAATGAAATATGGAAGTGGCTGAACACAAATTCTACCAGCACTTCAATGCCATAATTCCAAATAAAGTGAATACTTGGGACTTTCAACAATAAAATAGCCCCAAAGAGTCTCTTGAGATGTTTCCTCTAAGTTATTTATGTGCTACTGAAAGATGATGTGGACACAGATGGTAAAGGAGAAGCTGGATCCTTCAGCTCTTCACAAGTGCCCCCCATGTTTGACTGTAACTACTATATGATTTGGGGTTAAGTGGGAATTGTGGGTCTGTTTCTCCAGTTAATTAGTTTGAAATAAACATAAGATCTCCATCTTTTCTGTATGTATAAAAGAATCAAAAGAAAAATATTATTTATATTTGAAATAAAAGAATTGCAATGTAAAAGCATTGCAACTTTTTCCAGTCTTCTATTCCTACATAGCATCTTCATGGCAAATAAATGGGGAAAAGTAAAAACAATGACAGACTTTATTTTCTTTGGCTCCAAAATCACTGTGGATGGTGACTACAGCCATGAAACTAAAGACACTTGCTCCTTGGAAGAAAAGCTATGACAAACCTAGATAGCATATTATAAAGCAGAGACATCACTTTGCCAACAAATGTCTTTATACTCAAAGCTATGGTTTTTCCAGTAGTTATGTACAGATGTGAGAGTTGGACCATAAAGAAGGCTGAGCACTGAAGAACTGATGCTTTCAAATTGTGGTGCTAGAGAAGACTCTTGAGAGTCTCTTGGACAGTAAGGAGAGGAAACCAGTCAATCCTGAAGGAAATCAACCCTGAATATTCATTGGAGGGACTGAAGCTGAAGCTCTCATACTTTGGCCACCTGATGCAAAGAGCCCACTCATTGGGAAAGACCCTGATGCTGGGAAAGATTGAGGGCAGGAACAGAAGGGGGTGAAAGAGGATAAGATAGTTGGATGGCATCGCTGACCCAATGGGCATGAATTTGAGCAAACTCTGGGAGATAGTGAAGAACACTAGGGAAGCTTAGTGTGCTGCACTTTATGGGGTTGCAAAGAGTGGATCACAACTTAGCAACTAAACAACAACAAATTCCTTCAGGAAATGTAGAAGCAAAACAAAAAGAGAACAATAATTTAATTAATCTTCACAATACCTGGAATAGCTATATATTATGTATGAAGGTGTATATATATGGGCTTCCCAGGTGAGTCAGTGATAAAGAATCTACCTGCCAGTGCAGGAGATGCGGGAAATGTGGGTTCAACCCCTGAATCAGGAAGATTCCCTGGAGGAAGATATGGCAACCCACTCCAGTATTCTTGCCTGGAGAATCCCATGGACTGTAGATCACAAAGCACTGGACACAACTGAGCAACTGACCACACAACAACTCTGTGTGACAGAGTAGTTCTAGGCTTAATTCAGAAAACTATTTTCCCATTAATGTAATTTGCTAAAATCTTACAAACTTTGCTATGTACTTCAGTGAAGGAAACAGCTTCTTAAGACTTCCTTGCAGTGACTTTCTTCAAACATGGGCTACTTCCTAAAATGACACTGGTATGCTGAAATTCAATGTCATTAAATGTTTATGGTGTTGCAGTAAGTAGAAAATCTTAAGATATGTCATTGTTTTATCCAAGATGACTTCGTGTATTATCTAGACTCTATTCCTCCTTTACTTGCCAAGAATACTGGAGTGGGTTGCCATTTCCTCCTTCAGGGAATCTTTCCGACCCAGGGATTGAACCTGTATCTCTTGCATCCCCTGCACCGGCAGGCGGGTTCTTTTACCACTGCACCACCTGGGAAACCCCTCTGTCACACTGGTTGGGCTGGAATCATGGCAATGCCATTTAGCAGCTATATGAACTTGCCTCAGCTAACTAATCTGTAAGATGGACATAATAAAAAAGTCTGCCTCATGGAGTTATAAATTAGGTAATGTATGAAGTGCATTTTAGTCTGTGCTGATGTGCTCAGTCATGGCCAATTCTTTGTGAGCCCATGAACTGTAGCCCGCCAGGTTTCTCTGTCCGTAGAATTTTCCAGGCAGGAATACTGGAGTGGGTTGCAATTTCCTTTTACAGCTTTTTAGTCTACACCTAAATATATCCTAAATAAATGTTCTGCTATTAGTTATGATGTTAGGAATGGACAAGTTGAAGGAGGTAACTGGTTAGGGTGACTTTCCATTTCCTTATATCCAGCAAAATGAACTTAAGAGTATAAAGCTCTGGAGGTCAACCAAGCTGGAAGTTTTGAAGAAGTTCATGTATTTTTCAGGAAATCTTTATTGCATACTTACCATGAGACAAGCAATGTGCTAGGAATTGGACATCTATAATACAAAACATAACGCAGACACAGCCTCTATCCTCATGAAACATGTAGAACAGAGAAAGAAACATAAAATTATGTTTATAGTCCACACTGTAAAGAAAAAATACAAGATGTTTGCCAGTCTTTTTCATAGCATGACCTAGTTTAGATTGAAGGGGATGAGGAAAGCCTCTTTCAGGAAGTGGCATTTAAGGACTATCGACTACGTAGTGACTAGAAGGTTAAGAAGAAAAGGGGATATTCCCAGTGATAGGGTAATGGAAACAGACACAGAGGTGAAATTGATGATGTCCTGTTAATTCTTCTAAAACTTAGTGATTCTTTTATGCACTGGGGTATAAGGAATGGTAAGGAGTTGCAATTAAGGAGATTAAGATGCTTAGATTATTGATAGTACCACTAACTAAAATAAAGAAAAATAAAAGATAATGGATCAGGGTTTTTTTCTTGGTGTTTTTAAGTTTGATGAGTTTTTTTGATGTGGATGAAAAATATAGATTTGAACATACTGAAGTTAGTGAACTCAGGCTAATTATGGACCTGTGCTGGAGGATATAAAGAGAAAAGAACTAACATACTGACCGCCTACTAGTTGCCAGACACAAGACAGTAGCTTCTCATATATTTTCTTATTTCTTGCTTAACCTAATACCCTATGAGGGAATAGGAAATTCTGGGGAAGAAAATGGGATCAAGCGATCAAAGAAATAAGAGAATAACCAGAAGGAAATGGTGATGTGGGGTCGGGGCGGGGGGTGGTGGGGGGGGGAAGAGGAAGTGTGAAGAAGCGGACCACAGGTCAGAAAGTGCTACTTATCTTAGCAAAGGTATCCAATACTGTTTTATTGTGTCTTTCACATGTAACCACTGAGATTTCAATTTCCAATTGGCAATAATTGTCCTATATACCCACACATCCATTTTGTCATTCATCCAATGACTATTAATATCCACTCACTATGTTCCAGCAATGATCCAGTCACCAGCAAGTCACTAGTGAACAAAACAAAAGCCCAGTTCTGAGGGTGCCTACTTTTTAGTGAGAACAGACAATAAACAAATGAGCAAGTGGATACATACTGTTATCAGATGGTCACAGCGCTGTGGAGAAGATTCAGCAGGGTTTGGAGAAACGGAATTGCTGGAGAGGTTGGTCAGGGGTTGCCTGCCTGGTTAAATGGCATGAGTAGACACTTCACAGAGAGAGAGTGATAAATGCAGATAAGCACCCGAGGGTACAACATTCCATTCAGAAGCAACAGAAAATGCAAAGACTCTGAAGTAGGAAAGTCCTTGGCAGGAAACTATGGAGGCTTTTTAAAAGGATGAATGACATAATCAGACTGAGTTTTTCAAAGGATCATCTGGCTGCAGTGTTGAGTGAGATCCTAAATGGGCAAGGACAAAAGCAGGGAGACTGGTTAGAAGGCTACTGCAACAAGATAGGGAGACATTGGCAGGAGGGAGAATACATACTAGATGTCAGAAGGCCACAACTCCATTGTTCTAAATGAAGTGATGTGTGTGAAAGTATCGTACTAAGCATGTTTGCCCAGTGGCTCAGTTGTGTCCAACTGTTTGTAACCCCATGGGCTGTAGTCCATGAAGTTCCTCTGTCCATTGGATTCTCCAGGCAAGAATATTGGAACCGGTTGCCATTTCCTTCTCCCGGGCATCTTCCCAACCAAAGTATCAAACCTGCAGCTCTTGTGTCTCCGGCACTGGCAGGTGGATTCTTTACCACTGAGCCACCTGGGAAGCCCCCTCACCTAAAGCATGCTGCTGCTAAGTCAATCAGTCGTGTCCGACTCTGTGCGACCCCATAGACGGCGGCCCACCAGGCTCCCGTCCCTGGGATTCTCCAGGCAAGAACACTGGAGTGGGTTGCCATTTCCTCCTTCAGTCCATGAAAGTGACAAGTGAAAGTGAAGTCGCTCAGTCGTGTCTGACTCTTCTCGACCCCATGGACTGTAGCCTACCAGGCTCTTCCATCCATGGGATTTCCCAGGCAAGAGTACTGGAGTGGGGTGCCATTACCTAAAGCATAGTTCTATTCAAATGTAAGGGGACACAGTTATTCATACAAACCCCTCGCCCATTCCCCATTAATTCCCACTCCATCTGGATGACATTGAAATTAATAGTCACATTCCCTTTAAGAGTCATTTTATCTCTGCATGTGAACCAGACACATCTTCCCCGTGCTTTTACTGTCTCACTGTACCACACTTACCCCGGCACACTACGCTCTTCCCTCTGCTGCTTCATCATTACTTCCATGTTTTCTCTACAGTGTTTCTTCCATGCTTGACATAACCATTTTTCCTTCTTCCCTTTTTCCTGAGGCTCTGGGTTATCTGTTTTCATGCTTAATATTTTTTCTGTCCACCCATCTGTTTATTTTAGCTTGTTTGTTCTCTCCTCTGCTGGCCTCTTTATAGATTCCTCTGTTCAATAGTTTAAACTCCATGACAATGCTTTGTTTATCCTCTCAGCTAGCACAGTATATTATTCCCCATCTGCTATAGAGAGGGCCCCAGTGCCCCACAAAGTTAACTAAGCCCCTCTTGTCTGAACAAGTTTTTCAGTCATGCATTCAAGTTTCTAATCTACCCCCATCTTCCCTGGTTATGAGTGTGACAATATTATTTCTAAGCAAGCCATGCTCAATAGATCTCATCTTTTGTTCTTCTTTTTCTTTCAAATACCTCAGATAAGAAGTAATGGTCTGCTGCTACAGAGGTAGGCAGTTTCAATATCAGTCACTCAGTAAATATTTATTGGGTATTTGCTATGTGACTGGCAGTATGCTAAGGACTGGGTCTATTTCCAGAGACATACAAGGTACACAGTCCAAGGCACCACAATTTTCCTGATCTCGGAGGAGATGTAGTGCTAACATATATTTATTATGCACTCACTGCAATCCAGGAATTGTGCTAGAAACTGGGAATACAACATGAATTTTAAAAAGAAAGATATCTGTCTTTATGGAGCTCATAGTCTAACAAGGGAGAAAGACACATGTTAAAAATTATTTACAGTTCATTCAAATGTGTACAAAATGCTCTGGGAACAGAGAGGAGTGAAAGGGATTAGTTCTGCCTCGGGTAATTGTGGAAAGCTTCACAGAGATGGTGATATTTAACATGGAGTTTAATAAATTAGTGTTAATTAAGCAGAGAATTAATAATAAAAGCTAATATTTATTGAGTACTTATGAGGTTTCAGGCACTGTTCTGCATGCCTGTGAATTAACTCATTTAAGCCTCACTATAGCCCTATCAGGTACCCATATTTTCCCTAGTTTACTGATTAAGTAATTAATAAACAGAGAGGTTAAATAACTTATCTAAGGTCACACAGCTAGAAAGATGTCAAAACTAAGATTTGATTCCAAAATCTGGCTCTAGAATTTGAGCCCTTAATCACGATCTTCTACTGTCTCTCATGAAAGGGAGAGAAAAAAAAAGGAAGGTGGCATTTTAAGCATATGAGTATGTTGGCCAAGCATAGTATTAATACATACTTGGAATAATTTGCAGCCATGAGATCTTAAATCCAATACAACTCATTCTTTTGTTCAATAAGATTTATAGAAAGGACCAAACTAAGAGGTAATAATGAGGAAAATAATCCAGTTTTTTCCATTGGTCTTAATATAATGTGAAAGGGCAAGGGGATGTACTGACTACACTTCTAAGAATTTCAGCTGGAGCACCAGGAGTTACACAGTGGTACACAGTGACTAAGGGGTCCCTAAGAACTAGAAGTCTTTGCTAGCCAACATGGTATCCAGGTTCTCCCTGCATCCTTGGAAGCTAGAAACTGGTCTCAGAGACTGTCAGTCCTACAGCAAGGAATAGGCTAGTAGGGCCCTAGAGTCAGCTGGGCCTCCCTGGTGGCTCAGATGGTAAAGTGCTTGTCTGCAGTGTGGGAGACCCAGGTTCAATCCCTGGATTGGGACAGTCCCCTGGAGAAAGAAATGGCAGCCCACTCCAGCACTCTTACCTGGAAAATCCCATGGACAGAGGAGCCCGGTAGACTACAGTCCATGGGGTCTCAAAGAGTCGGACACGACTGAGCGACTTCACTTTCACTAGAGTCTGCCTGGCATCCAGTCAGTTTCCTCTTTATCAACCCTGCATCTTGGCTTCCACTTCATCGTGACACAGCCTTTATTGTACATATTGCCATACTGTGCGGCTTTCACTTTTGTGAAAGAAATGGAAAGAAAAGGATTCTGAGGAAGAGGAGGGTAATACAAATCAGTACTGGAAGACTGAAGGGGAAGAATGAGTTAAAGTAAGCAAAAGAGAGCTGGCCTCCAGCAATAGATAAAAGTCTTCTCAAAGATGAACCAGGACCTTCTGAAGAAGCTCCTGACATTCCACAGGGTCACCTGTGCTAGAGAAAAGAAGCCAAATAGGAGGCAGTTTTGTCTCTTGGCTGAAGAAAACTGAAGGGACAGTGTGCATATTTGGCCCTGCTAAATGAGAAACATGCTTTCTTCCCAGGCAGCGTATAACAGAGATCTGAGATTCTGCCAAGACTTATAAAGTTCCCCGAATGCTTCCCACTTCTGTTGATATATATGAGAATGAATTCTCATTCTCTTTATGAAGTCAGGAATGTATCTCTAACGTCTTTGAATTTCTGGGAAGGAAAATGAATGGTTTAGGGGTACTAGTGATATTTTCATCTCTTCTTCCTGCTGCTTCTAGTAAGAGAGGACTGCATCTCATAAGACTGACAAGACTGTGGGCAGGAGACCAGTCAGCCTGATCGAGTGGTTTATTATTTCAACTGAGTTGTGAGGGGAAGGAGAAAAGTACTCAGAGAAAACTGTAAGGCCATATTATATACTATGAAGCATAAAAGGGATGGCACAGCAAGAATAATACTGGAGGACTTCCCCAGCAATTTTCAGAAGATACCAGAGAAATGGGCAGGAGGTATTCACATTCTCAGTTGTCTGTATACAGACAAGTAGGAGATGAAAAATTGTCAAACAGAACTCTAAAACACACGAAAAGAATTTTTGGTAAAAAAAATCATCTCTTAAGTCTTGTGAGGATGTTTTGAAATGTGATTCCTGACTGGAATATGATGATGGAAAGGCGTATCTTGTTTGAAATAAATAGGTCTAATCAAAGGGCTAGAGGAGAAGCAGTATATGTCAAAAAGATGTCCACATGCATGGAAACCCACATACCTGAAGGTAAAGCACGGAGGAAGCAGCTGCAGGAGAGTATGAAAGGAGAGCAGAAGTGTTATCCTGGGATTACATCAGAGACCTCGTAACCAGATGGTTAATATGGACGGGCAAGATAGAGCAGCAGTGTAAGCCTTTATAGACTTCAGATGAAAATCCCACTCCACTAAAGGCAAAACATCGGAAAAATTATTGAATTGCCTTGTTGGAAATTTAATCTCACAAAAGAGAAAGAAGCAAAGAGGGACTTACTGCACTGGCTTATTTCTGGCTCCTTATAAAAATCTGTTTGTGGAAAATGGCAGCTAAAAGAATCTTGAAGAAAAGTAACCATTCTATATCATCTTAGAGTTCATTAGGCCATAGAAAGGAAGTCTGAGGTAAAATGTACAAGTATGCCACCTTAAGTGAATCTACTTTCAGGGAATTCAGAAACAATAATAGAAAATAATACCGTAGTCAGAGCTCTAACTTGAACATTGTAGAATGTACTTTGTTAATTTTTTTTTTAAAGGGAAAGAGGAAACACCTATTACTTTGAATAGATGGTATATAATTAATTTACAATCAGAACTGTTCAATCCCTATTATCTGTCTGCTGCTGCTGCTGCTGCTAAGTCGCTTCAGTTGTGTCCGACTCTGTGCGACACGGCAGCCCACCAAGCTCCGCCATCCCTGGGATTCTCCAGGCAAGAACACTGGAGTGGGCTGCCATTTCTTTCTCCAATGCACGAAAGTGAAAAATGAAAGTGTATCTGTCTAGCATCCCCATAAAGAATGCTCTCAGAACCGAAAAGAACAGGGAAAACATATTCAAGAATTGAATAAGGTAAGGATACAGTAAAAACACATTATATTTAGCCTCATTAAATGCATTTAAATATAAAGTGTCTGGCAAGAACTTGCTACTTTAAAGCCTGAACCAACCCACATAAAAAGAACACAGTGATCAGGGCCACAAATCTGTACTGAACCAACCTTCACCACACCTAAATCACACCCATTTGTCTATCTCCCACTCCACCCTCTCACCTCACCCACTTCATTTCCCAGATCTTCATTAGCTTCTGGGCTTCCCTAGTGGCTCAGACAGTAATGAATGTGCCTGCAATACAGGAGACCCGGGATCAGTTCCTGGGTCAGGAAGATCCCCTGGAGAAGGGCATGGCAACCCACTCCAGTGTTCTTGTCTGGAGAATCCCATGGACAGAGGACCCTGGCAGGCTACAGTCCACGGGGTCACAAAGAGTTGGACACGACTGAGTGACCAACACTCCATTAGTTTCTATCCCATCTCTTGGTTTGCTTGCTTCTCTCACCTTCTCCACTAACCTACTTGTTTATTTCCTGAATCATGCTTTGTCTCTGCCCTCCCAGTTCACCTTATTCATCCTGAGTCCTGTTATCAGAGTTCAACTGAATTTAAACTCTAAATTTAAAGAATTTAGACTTCTTTCTCTAATGGTACAGTCACCCTCCTTATCTCCTTCTTCAGAGGACATTATATAAGATATCAAAAATAAATTGTATGCAATATTTTTGAGAGTATTTTTGTATGATCTTGCTCTATCACACTGCTGAAAAATAAATCATGCTCCGGGTTCTCTTGGGCTTCCCACATTCTTCCCAGTGGTCAAGAATCCACCTGCCAATGCAGAAGATGTGGGTTCCATCCCTGGGTTGGGAAGATCCACTGGAGAAGAAAACAGCAACCTCCTCCAGTATTCTTGCCTGGAAAATCCTATGGACAGAGGAGCCTGGTGGCCTACAGTCCACTGGATAGCAAAGAGTTGGACATGATGAGCAACTGAGCATGAACACATCAGGTTTTTTAGAAAAGAAAAAAGTGGATGTGGCAAGGAGAGTGAGGAAAAGATAGAAGTAGAAAAGCTTCATTAAGGATCATTGACCTTTGATTTGAGAACATTAGTTAAAGGAGAAATTATTAAGTGTCAGCATAAATTCAGTAGAAACAAACCAAATTATCTCATTTCCTATTTTGATAGGATAATTAAGCAAGCAGTGAACCTGATATAAAAAATAAGAACTTGTGACATTGGTAACAGTACAGAAAAGGAAATAGTAAAGTAATTAAACACCTATGTCAAATAATTTAAATATTGGCTGTTTTGGATAGATGAGATGGGGGTCCTCTAGTTCTTCATTCTTTGATCCTAAAGTTTGTATTAAACCAGAAATATTGACTGATCTGTTTTTACAAAATTCTTTTGATTATCCCAAACAAATAATTAATTGACAAAGATGTGATTCTAGAATTCTGTACTCTTTTCCAACATTAATTTTTGGAACAGATATTTAAATCAAATGTGTCATCTATACTTTATACTTTAAAATTTAAAAAAAAAAAGAATTTAGCATCACTTTTTCCCACATACACATTCATACATAAGTGAAGTCGCTCAGTTGTGTCTGACTCTTTGCGACCCCATGGAATGTAGCCTACCAGCCTCCTCTGTCCATGGGATTTTCCAGGCAAGAGTACTGGAGTGGGTTGCCATTCCCTTCTCCAGGGGATCTTCCCAACCCAGGTATCAAACTCTGGTCTTCTGCACTGCAAGCAGATGTTTTACCAAACTTCCCCACTAATCAGGGATGACTATAGCACATCACGTGACCTTTGTATAGCCATACCTTACTTGTAATATGAATGTAGTTTCCCTAATCTCCAGCCCAGCATTTTTCATGATGTTCTCTGCATATAAGTTAAATAAGCAGGGTGACAATATACAGCCTTGACATACTCCTTTTCCTATTTGGAACCAGTCTGTTGTTCCATGTCCAGTTCTAACTGTTGCTTCCTGACCTGCATATAGGTTTCTCAAGAGGCAGGTCAGGTGGATCATCAAAAAAATGAGAGTTCCAGAAAAACATCTACTTCTAATTTATTGACTACGCCAAAGCCTTTGACTGTGTGGATCACAACAAACTGTAGAAAATTCTTCAAGAGACGGGAATACCAGACCACCTTACCTGCCTCCTAAGAAATCTGTATGCCTCTTGAGGAGAGTGAAAAAGTTGGCTTAAACTCAACATTCAGAAAACTAAGATCATGGCATCTGGTGCCATCACTTCATGGCAAATAGGGAAACAATGGAAACAGTGAGAGACTTTATTTTGCGGGGGCTCCACAAGCACTGCAGATGGTGACAGCAGCCGTGAAATTTAAAAAATGCTTGCTCCTTTAAAGAAAATCTATGACAAACCTAGACAGCATATTAAAAAGCAAAGGTCTGTCTAGTCAATGCTATGGTTTTTCCAGTAGTCATGTTTGGATGTGAGAGTTGGACTATAAAGAAAGCTGAGCGCAGAAGAATTGATGCTTTTGAACTGTGGTGTTGGAAAAGACTCTTGAGAGTCCATTGGATAGCAAGGAGATCATACCAGTCCATCCTAAATGAAATCAGTCCTGAACATTCATTGGAAGGACTGATGCTGAAGCTGAAACTCCAATACTTTGGCCACCTGATGCAAAGAACTAACTCATTGGAAAAGACCCTGATGCTGGGAAAGGTTGAAGGTGGGAGGAGAAGGGGATGGCGGAGGATGAAATGGTTGGATGGCATCACTGATGCAATGGACATGAGTTTGAGTAAGCTCTGGGAGTTGGTGATGAACAGGGAAGCCTGGCTTGCTGCAGTCCATGGGGTTACAAAGAGTTGGACACGACTGAGCGACTGAACTGAACACAATCTTATAAAGCAATTATCCTCCCATAAAAAAATGATTTTAAAAAAGTACTCAAATCTTTTTGTGAACCTCATATTTTAAAAAAAATTAATTGACAAATAGCTATTAGGCCCATACAACTAATATTTTAGGTATAATAAAACTAATATTTTAGCCTTATATTTTGCCATATATTTAATATATAAAGAAATGAAAGATGCACTTATTTTAACAAAAATTCAAGTACCCATTAGATTTCAGTGATCTCAGGAGCAAGATATACCACATGTGACACAAAGATGAATAAAGCCTAGTAAAAGACTGCATATAGGAAGGAAATATAGAAATATGTATAAGGTGAAGCAGAATTTGCTAAACAGAGAAGTAACAGTCAGCATAACAGAGTGCTTACAATCATAGATTTTGAAATTAGGCAGCACTAGTCTGAATGCCTGCTTTTTCATTTACTTACTCTTATACCTTAAATGTTAGGCACCTCATCCTCTATAATATATGTGAAATTTAAGTGAGAAAATGTTTTAAAATTATGGCACTGGCCCAATACATCATAAGAACTCAAAGTAATCTGTAATCATTAGTTCACATAATAGATAAAATACTATGAGCCATTGTGGGTGTGTAGGAAGGAAAGAGGTAGGAGACGAAGAAAAAGAGAAAGAGGAAAAGAGAGATCACACCTTTCTTGGTTAGAAAAGAAGGAAAGCTTGAGGAAATCTTCTTGGAGTAGTGGTGTGTCAGCTGTCTTTGAAGGATGGACAAGATTTTTCAAAATAAAAAAGGGAAGGAAGAGTATTCTGGACAGAGGACCCAAGATAAAATTAGGTTCCAGAAGAGCTGATTGATAAGTGTGTTCAGTACAGGGCATGTGTCCAGTATAGCTAAAGCACATGGTGTTTGAAAGTGAGAAATCAGACCAAAAAAGGCATGCCAGTGAAAGCCTTAAATGCTAGACTTAAATGTGAAACTGTATTTAATTCAGTAGATTTATTTATTTATTTTTTTTAGTAAGGTAGTGGGAAATTTAGCTTGTGCTATACAGCACAGATTAAGATGACAACACTGCATAAGATAGGATGGGAAAGGAAGAATATAATGATGAGACTTACTGTGTAGGCTCTTGTAACTATCTTAGAGGTAATGGGAACTTCATTAATAGTGGTTAAAGACTATAGTGGACATGGAAAGAATATTCGAAAGATTTTGCAAATCCAGAACTCAAAAGACTTGGCAACCATTGAGATATTGGAGTAGAGAGAAATAGAAGTAAAAGGCAACTCTGAAATTTCAAGCCTCGGTGATCGAAGAAATCTTAACAGTGTTTCTATGACTAAGGAAATCAGAAGGAAGATCCAATTTTGTGATGTTGATGAAAAGTTCAGTGAGTGGTGAATTTGTTGTACCAAATTCTAGGAATGGTGTTCATCATGCCACTGATAAAGATCTTAAGTTTGTGAGAGAAACTCAGGACGGAGATATTGATTTGGACCCCAGGCAGCCCCCTACAAACAGACAGTGAGATTGTTGAAATTGTACCTTCAGCACCCTGAAAAGAAAATAATAAAAGACAGTAAGTTTCTGATCTTCTTATTCCTTGAGAGCTATACCAATAAACAGTATATAATAATGTAAACTTTGTTTCAGTTTGAAAGCTCAAAGTCATGAGCATATTGTCATTTAGAGTGGAAACAGGAAAAAAAAAGTTAAAAAAGGTAACCAAGGTCATGAAAAGAAGAGCAAGAAATAAAATACCAAAGAGAATATCAGAAGATGGCTTTAAATAAGAGTGAAACCTCCTTGAACATGGACCTTGAATTCAAACAAAAGATTGTCTTGTTAAAAGTTAAAAACAGAAGCAGAAAATCTTGACAGCATACTAATTTGACAAACATTGTTACATTCTCTTGTTTTGTTTTATGAAACAAAGTGTTTCTTATTGTTGATGAAACATCTTCTGTGCTTCACATATTAAGCACACTTCCAATTAATATGAAGAACAAAGATGTGTAACGGCATGAAGAATCTTCAACAGTGAATGAAGAAAATCCTAGTTCTTTAATAGTAAAGGAGCATCTTATTTAGCTACCAGATTAACCTAATTAATTAACATAAATTAGAATTTTTAAATAATGAAATAACTCTTCAAAACATGACAGGTGGGTATGCTATCAAAGCATTTTTTGAACTGAACTGAGACTTCAAATGCCGTGCTATAAATGCGTAGTGTTCACATTTTTATTCTCATTCCTAGCAATCTAACGTTTTCTAGTATCAATGCATTTCCCTTTGTTGCTCCTCATTACTTGAATCATTCAGAGTCCAAAACTGCAGAAAAGGAAGCCACAACCATTGAAAATGTATCATTTCTCCTGCCCACAGAAACACTGATTTAGAGCATTTGTGGAAAACCTGTTGAATGCAATGAATTAAGTCTTGTGTTTCTAAGCTAGATATAGAGAGAGGGTCCATCTTTCAGGAGACAGAAGTATGTAAGCTACAATTATAAAAAGTATATCCATGAGAGCTACAATACCTAAAATCTTCTAAGTTAGATAATGCAACATTCTATACAAACAGGGAGATTTGGACTGATATTAGTCATAACACGGTAATGTTTTAAAATGAGCCCCGTAAGTAATCCGGCGCCTATCTTTTAGGATGTGATTGGAAAAGCTCTGCAGTACCTTGGAACATATGGTGAACTGAGCAACATAGAGCAGGTTGTGGCTGTGATCGATGAAGAGATGTGTATCAACTGTGGCAAATGCTACATGACGTGCAATGACTCTGGCTACCAGGTAAGAATCATGCTGTTGTTAGGGTGCTGTGAGGCATGTTTCTTCTGGCTTTTGTAGCAGAAAGCATCTCTTGTTGTGAAGTGTGGGATTCAGACCAGACATGCCAAACGTCACTTCTCAGCAGTGACATAGCTTTCCATCCTCTTGCATTCTTAGCACAGTGGTGATTTTCCTTTGTAATTGGAGTAACAGTTGCTTTACAATATCAGGTTAAGTTTTGTTCTACAACAAAGTGGATCAGTTTATATGCACGTATATCCCCTCCCTCATGGACCTTGCTCACACTTCCCCTGTCCCACCCATCTAGATCACCAGAGAGCACTGAGCTGAACTCCCTGAGCTGAACTCCCTGAGCTACAGAGTAGGCTCCCACTAGCTCTCTGTTTGACACATGGTAGTGCAGATACATCAATCCCAGTCTCCCAGTTCATTCACCTCCTCTTTCCCCTCACCCCTTGTCCACACCTGTGTTTTCTACATCTGCATCTCTCTTCATGCCATGCAAACAGGTTCATCCATACCATTTTTCTAGTGATTTTTTTTAAAGGAAGCTAATAACTCATATGACTGATGCCACCATTCAATGCACAGTATTTTTTTAGTGTCATTTCATCACTCATAAAATTGGAAGGAAAATTTCAAACAAAAATTCACACAGTTGTGGCCATAAGGAAGAAGCATACCTTAAAGGAGAAAGAAGGGAAAAGAACCACCACTTATTTCCATGATCTTGAAAGAACTGGCTTCCTTCTGTGCTCTTCCATTCAGTGTTGATTGGGCTTTTATTACAGTTAGAAAGAAAAAGCATTTTACCACCAACTAGTTGTGCTGGTTGGGACCTGAAATTCTTCTGTAGCTGGAAAAGCTGAACAAGTTGTGTTCCTACCGCATAAAGTGAGCCAAAGCTTCTTCCCAGTCACTGAGCCCTCAGCTGAGAGTCTGCCATGGAACAATGAAGAAAAAAGTGGACATTCAGCTGTAGGTTAAGAACTACAGAATAATATTGTTTTCATTAAATATTTCATACTATAAAGAAGTATAATAAAGTAAAAATAAGATCCCTTTAAGATGATTAATGAATTTTCAAGATAGATAAAATGGCCCATTAAAAAAAAAAAACTATTTCATTTACCTTATTTAGCTTGGAGAAAGGTCCTATTTGCTTGTGATATGATTTTATGTTTTCTTCTGACCACCTAATAGAGGTATGACAGACATAAGTTTCATTTTTATAAAACCTCTTCCTCCTTAATTTAACACTGTTCCATACCCAGTTTTTATGCATTGTATTTACTCTTTTTCTACACCTGAAAACATCTCTAGCAGTTATTTTGAAAGTACTAATCATATCATATTCATTTTCATTTCATCTTTCCTCTCATTAACCAAACAGAAATAAGTCAGGAAGTTCTAACACTAAAATCACAGCACCAGAGTTCTAACATCTTAAATTTTAGAGGTCATGACTCCCACTTTGGAATTGTAGCCTTGGCAAAACTTCAGCAAAAATAATCTTATTAGTGAGGGGGGAGATTGCAGGTATGCATTCAAAAAGATTTTTAAAAGCCTTCCTTTGGCTCTTCTGTCCCTCAAAGATAAAAAATAGAAAATCAAAATCTTCAAATAAATATGAAGTTTTACATGTTTGCAAAATTTCAAAGTGTAAGATTTCTAAGCTGTAAGTATTATTTTATTTTCATCAATTGTTTCTTGGATTTCTGTTTATAAAAGGGTACATAAGGAAGAGAATAGCTTTTACTCATTTAAACAGTCATCTGAGATGTTGTTTTACAAAACATGGCAGCAATTTGGTTAGACCAAATTTCTTAATGGTTTGTCATAGCTACAGTACTTGTTCAGATATATGGTTGTTTCCTTAAAGCTCAGAATTTTTAAAAAATATTAAGCACTCTGACATAATTTACTCTGAGACCATTTTAATTTGTTATGTTCATAAAAGAGAAAAAAATTAAGTTTCAAGGAACCTTATTTGAGGGAGGGAAATTCTTAAACATAACAAATGCTTTAATTGGACTTTATAACATGTTGTATATAACACAGGAAAAAAAATCAGAACTCAGTAATTATTTGAAAATATAAGATTTGCAGACCTGACCTCCAGGAGTATCTGGGGCGATGTGGGGGCTTACTGACCCTCGTAATTTTTCTTAGCCCCCTCACTCATCCCTCCAAATTAGCACGCAGTCTGAGTAAAAACATTGACTTGTTCTGCAAGAGATACTTCTCGATGAGTCCTCAAGTCCTCTCTGCCCCCGTGTAGCTGCCCTGAAGTCTTTCCTAGATGGAAATTCTTGTCTGTTGTTTCCATTGTTGAAATATCTCTTTAACAGGCAAACAGTCATCATGACTTTAAATAAAAATCTCAATTGTAAATTTCACAGTAGGTATTTTCATTGCATGTTACAGATTGTTGTTGTTCAATTGCTACACCATATTATAAATTAAATCATGTTAAAAAAAAGGAAGGAGGGAAAGATGAGAGAGAAGCAGGGAGAAAGGAATAAATTATTGAGTTTCTCAAAATCCTGAGCAGTTTGAGACCGGAAATCTTTATCCTGGTTCTCCAAGCCGAAGAGTGTCGGGCCAGGACCAGAAGCCAGGTGTCCAGGCTCCTGTCTTTCAGTGCTTTTCCCCTTGGTGGTGGAGGAATGCCTAGAATCAACTTGGAAACCCTCAAACCTGAAAGCTGGCTCTTAAGCTAATTTTTTTTTCTATTGCCTTTCTGTAAGCACTATACCCATCATATGAAACCCAAACAAGTGCATTCGTTGCCTCACCTGACAGAGACATTTCTCCACTGTCGAGAACCAGGAGTGTGAGAAGGTGTGGAAGCACCCTGCCCGCCTCAGGTAGCCGACCCACCAGGTCACGGTCAGACTGGCAGGACCTACACTCTGCTCACAACGTAGGAAACTAGAGAGTTACTATGCTATGAAATATTTTCCTCGCACAAAGCAAGAAAAATACCTCTAAGAAATTTTAAACATCGTGTTTCTAATTTAAAAAGATTTTTTTCCCTGTCTTTCCCCACCCCCCCTCTTCTCTAGCAGCTCAACTGTTGCTATAGCTGCACCACAGTCTGGGTGTAGCTGTCTCCAAGTGCAGCTCTCCTGCAGTGGAGAAAAACGTTGATGCTAAAATAGGGGCGTTCTTGCCCTTTGTGGGCAGTGACAGCAAGACTCTTTATTTCTGTTTGCAGGCTATCCAGTTTGATCCTGAAACCCACCTGCCCACCATTACTGACACTTGTACAGGCTGTACCCTGTGTCTCTCCGTCTGCCCTATTATCGACTGCATCAAAATGGTTTCCAGGACAACACCATATGAACCAAAGAGAGGCTTGCCCTTGGCTGTGAATCCTGTGTGTTAAGGTGATTTGTGAAACAGTTGCAGTGAACTTCGAGGTCACCTACTTATGCTGGTCTTTTCCATTGTGATCATTATGCTCAGCTTTTTCTAAATTCAAACATATAATTTCCAAATTTAAAAAAAGATTATTTCTAAAGAAATTTCTAAATTTTAAAAATGTCTGCTTCCAGTGATCATTCAATTAATGGTCATAGAATAATTCTTTTCTGAGCAGAATTGTTCAATATAACTGTGTAGCAGTTAATTGGATGTTCACCATCAGTTGTCCATTATTAAAAAATTAACTTTTTGTAGCAATTAATGCTACACTTTTCAAATTGCCCTATGCTGAGTTCTGTCTTTGATTTCTAATTGTAAGGGAAATTAAGTATTTTAGAACAAAGTACAATTTAACTTACAACAAATGTTTCCAAGGAAACATTTTATAATTAAAAATTACTTTTAATTTTAACTCTATTTCTAAGCAAAAGCAATTAGCTCCATAAAGCTCAGATGAAGTCAAATAATTATTTACTGTGGTAGGAAAAGAAAGCCAGTGAGGTTTTGGGAAACTTTCCTTAAGGTCTCTTCACTGAAGTGACTGGATACCGAAGGCGAGAGTGTTCAGTAACCATTTGTATCAAGCTATGCTATTCACCACTCAGGCCTGAGATGGGTGTCCAAATGCTACCAATGAATCAACATGACATTCTTCTTTAAATATTTAAACTATGTTCCTAACAGAATAAGACATTAGGATAGAACTCTGGTTAAAGCCACTCTTTTGCTATGCACAGATCTGTTCTATCTGCTTCTAATATAGTCACCTTCATGATCCCAGCAATTAATGTTTGAACACAGCACAGATTATACAGAAGTGGGGTCATGTGCTTCATTATTCAAGAATGAGAAATACAGTATGGGTAATATATATTATATGGGTGATACCACTTTACCAACTCTTCATTTTAGTGTTCATGTTGAACTTTGAAAGTAATTAAAAAAGAAATGGTATTTTCTGTTACTGCCAAATAACATTTTTATATTCCTCTATTTTCAAAATCAGCAAATAGCATCTTATAAACTTGTTTATCTCTTCTTTGTGGCATATTTTAATATGAATCCATAAGTAGTAAATCTTCATGTAATCATCCATAACATCTTTCTATGACAAATGCAGATCAAGAAAAAAATAAATGTTTGATTATGCACTTTTAGAAATGCACATTTACCACAAACTGTGTATGATCAAATAATATTAAATAAAATTTTATAAAGCATTTTAAATAATGTGGTCATTTGCTATCTCTTTTGCAAATACAATCTTATGTCAACCATTTAGATTTTGAGGTAGAGTAGTTTGGGGTTAACTCTGTTGTAAATTCCACTCACATTCACTAATACATATAATAACGTTAGTTCAGATCTAATGAAGGTGTCCTTGAGACTTCTTCACACCCCTCCACGCTGATTGATCACCCCTTCTGTACAGATGATGTTAACATCTATACCTCCAAGTTGGACTTTTATCCATGTATCTGACCACTTGCTGTATTTAAGCATTTCAAACTCAATTTCAAAAGTCAAAATAGTTACTTCTCCTACTTTTTGTCTTCCCTGTTTTCATCCAGTCCTTTACCATGTCCAATAATTTTACTCCTAAAACATTCCCCAAGGCTTTCCCCAGCTTTAAACTGTAGAAACTGCCATAGTTCATTCCTCTAACATGTATTGTCCAGCTCTTGTAATAACTTCCTAATGGGTCATCTGACATCCCTGCTCACTTTTTCGGGTGTTATGCTACTTTACTTGCCAACATGATTGTCCCATCATATTTCTCCACCATCATAAAAACCTCTAGATCCTTTCATGTGTTAACAAATTAAATGCAGTCTAATTGTATCTTAGTTGGTAAAGAATCTGTCCGCAATGCAGGAGATCCAGTTTCAATTCCTTGGTCAAGAAGATCCGCTGGAGAAGGGATCACCTACCCACTCCAGTATTCTTGAGCTTTCCTTGTGACTCAGCTGATAAAGAATCTGCATACAACCCGGAGACCTGGGTTCGATCCCTAGGTTGGGAAGATCCCCTGGAGAAGGAAATAGCAACCCACTCTAGTGTTCTTGCCTGGAGAACCCCATGGACAGAGGAGCTTGGCAGGCCACAGTCCATGGGGTCTCAAGAGTCAGACATGTCTTGGCAACTAAACCACTGCCATTAAAATGGAATATAATACTCTCCTGCTAAGACACCCCCACTACTATTTCAAATGTATGTCCCTTACATAACTGAGCTTTAGCCAAAGTTGGAAGATAACTACAGTTTCTGGAGTTTGATATCTGTCTGTCACTTAATTGCTTGTTACCTCAGACACCAACCTCAACTGTCTAATCTTGAAAACTGGCATTAAAACAGTTTCTAATTCCCAAGGTTATTGTGAGAACAAAAAAAATAATACTACAGGTTAATTAAACAACTCACTGAATAAGCAATTATTTCTACTTACCTAAAAGCATCCTATAATGAAACAATTTAGAAAATAAAGATATGTCTTGAATACAAATCATCTTCTGTCTCTTCTCTTATGTGTTATTATTTTGAAATTAAAATGTTTATACTAGAACAAGTTGTAAATCTTACTGGTTCCCTTGTCAATAATGAGTTCATCAAATTTTTAACATCTGTTCACCTAAAAATATGTTTATACCAGAGCTTATACAATCAGGTTATACTTTATACATAATTTCAATAATAAAATGACACTCAGTTACTAAGATCTTCTTAATATTGTCTGAGGATCCATCAAAGGTCTGTCTTATATTACTCATGTGAGAAACTGTCATTGCAATAAAATAACTTAAAAATTCTTGTTGACTTGTATATTAACAAAAAAGTCACCTGTAAATATTGTTTACATCCCCTTCATGGATCACAGCTTTATCGTGGTGAAGGGGCTTGCAAAATTCAGTGAAGCTATGAGCCATGCCAGGTAGAGCCGCCCTGACAGATGAGTCATAGTGAAGAATTCTGACAAAACCTGAGGAGGAAATGGAGAAGGAAATGGCAACTCACGCTAATATTCTTGCCAAGAGAATCCAAAGAACAGAATGAAAAAGCAAAAAGATATGACCCTGGAAGATGAGACCCCTAGGTCAAAAGGTGTCCAATATGCTACAGGGAAGAGTAGAGAGCAATTACTAATAGCTCCAGAAAGAATGAAGTGGCTAGACCTAATTGGAAGCAATGCTCAGTTCTGGGTATATCTGGTGGTTAAAGTAAATTCCAATGCTGTAAAGAAAAATATTGCATAGGAACCTGTAATGTTAGGTCCATGAATCAAGGTAAATTGGATGTGGTCACCCAGGAGATGGCAAGATTGACCATTGACATGGTAGGAATCAGTGAACTAAAATGGACATGGACGAGAATGGGTGAATTTAATTCAGATGATCATTATATTTACTACTGTGGGCAAGAATCCCTTAGAAGAAATAGAGTAGCCCTCATAGTGAACAAAAGAATCCAAAATGTGTTTCCAAGACAAACAATTCAACATTATAGGAATCCAAGTCTATGCCCTACCACTAACGCCAAAGAAACTGAAATTGATCAGTTCTATGAAGTCCTACAAAACCTGCTAGAAATAACAACAAAAAAAGATGTTCTGTTCATCATAGGAAATTGGAATGCAAAAGTAGAAAGTAGACTAAACAATTCTTTATATACCACACATTTAATGCAGAGGAAGTTCTTTTACCATTGTTTTAATACTCTATCAACCTCAAGATTGCTTTGGCTATTTGAGGTTTTTTGTATTTCCATACAAATTGTGAAATTATTTGTTCTAGCTCTGTGAAAATTATCGTTGGTAGCTTGATAGGGATTGCATTGAATCTATAGATTCCTTTGGGTAGTATACTCATTTTCACTACATTGATTCTTCCAATCCATGAACATGGTATGTTTCTTCATCTATTAGTGTCCTCTTTGATTTCTTTCACCAGTGTTTTATAGTTTTCTATATATAGGTCTTTAGTTTCTTTAGATAGATATATTCCTAAGTATTTTATTCTTTTCATTGCAATAGTGAATGGAATTGTTTCCTTAATTTCTCTATTTTCTCATTATTAGTGTATAGGAATGCAAGGGATTTCTGTGTGTTGATTTTATATCCTGCAACTTTACTATATTCATTAATTAGCTCTAGTAATTTTCTGGTGAAGTCTTTAAGGTTTTCTATGTAGAGGATCATGTCCTCTGCAAACAGTGAGAGTTTTACTTCTTCTTTTCCAATTTGGATTCCTTTTATTTCTTCTTCTGCTCTGATTGCTGTGGACAAAACTCCCAAAACTATGTTGAATAGTAGTGGTGAAAGTGGGCACCCTTGTCTTGTTCCTGACTTTAGGGGAAATGCTTTCAATTTTTCACCATTGAGGATAATGTTTGCTGTGGGTTTGTCATATATAGCTTTTATTATGTTGAGGTATGTTCCTTCTATTCCTGCTTTCTGGAGAGTTTTTATCATAAATGGATGTTGATTTTGTCAAAGGCTTTCTCTGCATCTATTGAGATAATCATATGGCTTTTATTTTTCAATTTGTTAATGTGGTGAATTACATTGATTGATTTGTGGATATTGAAGAATCCTTACATCCCTGGGATAAAGCCCACTTGGCCATGATGTATGATCTTTCTAATGTGTTATTAATTGGATTCTGATTGCTAGAACTGTGTTAAGGATTTTTGCATCTATGTTCATCAGTGACATTGGCCTGTAGTTTTCTTTTTGTGGCATCTTTGTAAGGTTTTGGTATTAGGGTGATGGTGGCCTCACAGAACGAGTTTGGAAGTTTACCTTCCTCTGCAATTTTCTGGAAGAGTTTGAGTAGGATAGGTGTTAGCTGTTTTCTAAATTTTTGGTAGAATTCAGCTATGAAGCCAGCTGGACCTGGGCATTTGTTTGCTGGAAGATTTCTGGTTACAGTTTCAATTTCCATGCTTGTGATGGGTCTGTTAAGGTTTTCTATTTCTTCCTGGTTCAGTTTTGGAAAGTTGTACTTTTCTAAGAATTTGTCCATTTCTTCCATGTTGTCCATTTTATTGGCATATAGTTGTTGATAGTAGTCTCTTATGATCCCTTGTATTTGTGTTGTCTGTTGTGATCTCTCCATTTTCATATCTAATTTTATTGATTTGATTTTTCTCCCTTTGTATCTTTATGAGTCTGGATAATGGTTGGTCAATTTTACTTATCATTTCAAAGAACCAGTTTTTGGCTTTGTTGATTTTTGCTATGGTCTCTTTTGTTTCTTGTGCATGTATTTCTGAGAAAGAAGAATGAAACTGGAGAAATCAACCTGCCTGACTTCAGACTCTACTAAAAAGCCACAGTCATTAAGACAGTATGGTACTGGCACAAAGACAGAAATATAGATCAATGGAACAAAATAGAAAGCCCAGAAATAAATCCATGCACCTATGGACACCTTATCTTTGACAAAGGAGTCAAGAATATACAATGGAGAAAAGACAATCTCTTTAACAAGTGATGCTGGGAAAACTGGTCAACCACTTGTAAAAGAATGAAACTAGAACACTTTCTAACACCATACACAAAAATAAACTCAAAATGAGTTAAAGATCTAAACGTAAGACCAGAAACTATAAAACTCCTAGAGGAGAACATAGGCAAAACACTCTCTGACATACATCACAGCAGGATCCTCTATGACCCACCTCCCAGAATATTGCAAATAAAAGCAAAAATAAACAAATGGGACCTAATTAAACTTAAAAGCTTCTGCACAATAAAGGAAACTATAAGCAAGGTGAAAACACAGCCTTCAGAATGGGAGAAAATAATAGCAAATGAAGCAAGTGACAAGCAACTAATCTCAAAAATATACAAGCAACTCCTGCAGCTCAGTTCCAGAAAAATAAATGACTCAATCAAAAAATGGGCCAAAGAACTAAACAGACCTTTCTCCAAAGAAGACATACAGATGGCTAACCAACACATGAAAAGATGCTCAACATCACTCATTATCAGAGAAATGCAAATCAAGACCACAATGAGGTACCATTTCACGCCAGTCAGAATGGCTGCGATCCCAAAGTCTACAAGCAATAAATGCTGGAGAGGGTCTGGAGAAAAGGGAAGCCTCTTACACTGTTGGTGGGAATGCAAACTAGTACAGCCACTATGGAGAACAGTGGGGAGATTCCTTAAAAAACTGGAAATAGAACTGCCTTATGACCCAGCAATCCCACTGCTGGGCATACACACCGAGGAAACCCAAATTGAAAGAGACACATGTACCCCAATGTTCATCGCAGCACTGTTTATAATAGCCAGGACATGGAAGCAACCTAGATGTCCATCAGCAGATGAATGGATAAGAAAGCTGTGGTACATATACACAATGGAATATTACTCAGCCATTAAAAAGAATACATTTGGATCAGTTCTAATGAGGTGGATGAAACTGGAGCCTGTTATACAGAGTGAAGTAAGCCAGAAGAAAAACACCAGTACAGTGTACTAACACATATATATGGAATTTAGAAAGACGGTAATGATAACCCTATATGCGAGACAGCAAAATAGATACAGATGTATAGAACAGTCTTTTAGACTCTGTGGGAGAGGGAGAGGGTGGGATGATTTGGGAGAATGGCATTGAAACATGTATAATATCATATATGAAACGAATCTCCAGTCCAGGTTCGATGCATGATACTGGATGCTTGGAGCTGGTGCACTGGGATGACCCAGAGGGATGGTACGGGGAGGGAGGAGGGAGGGAGGGTTCAGGATGGGGAACATGTGTATACCTGTGGCGGATTCATGTTGATGTATGGCATAACCAATACAATATTGTAAAGTAATTAACCTCCAATTAAAATATTTATATTTAAAAAATAAAGCTCTATCAACCAAACAACAGCAGCAAACCAAAATTGAAATGTAAATAAAATGTCTCATTTAAGCATATAGTAATCTAATCAGATTAGAGGTTATTAGCCCCATTTCATAGATGAAAAACCAAGGCTCAAAGGGTTAATGCAATTTACCTAAGACCATACATTGAAGAGGGCAAAGTCCATATTTAAATCTAATCCTGAGCTCCCCTCACTACACAGCCTACAGTCCTTGTTCCCCATTTTCATTCGCACCTCTCAAACCTTCCTACAAATATGAAAAACATTTTTCATCTTACACACGTTATTAGAACCTAAATCTGCTGCTTGCCAAGTGCATGAACTTGGATACTTTAACTGTACCACTGAACCTCAATTTCCTCATCTGTAATATGAAGATAATAGCTTTGCATTTAATACATTAGATATCATTTGTGTTAAACATAGAAATTTGTTTATGAACAAAGAAATTTCAAATACACTTTAAAGAGATAAAAGGCTACTAGCAAAAATCTACATTTGTTAGACTCAAAGTCAGACTGTCTTAGTATTAACTGGTGGAATGACCTTCTAAGCATTCATTCATCATCTTAGCAATCGGGAAAAAGGCATTCCAAGCAGTTGAAAAATCAATATTCTTTTAAAAAGAGAGTAAGATAACTAATAATACTAATAAAAATGAAAGAATTCAGTGATAAAACTTAACATATATGAGTTCAGTTGGTTCAGTCACTCAGTCATTTTCTGATTCTTTGCGACCCCATGGACTGCAGCATGCCAGTCTTCCCTGTCCGTCACCAACTTCCAGAGCCTACTCAAACTCATGTCCATTGAGTCAGTGGTGCCATTCAACCATCTTGTCCTCTGTCATCCCCTTCTCCTCCTGCCTTCAACCTTTCCCAGGATGAGGGTCTTTCCAATGAGTCCGTTCTTTGCCTCAGTTAGCCAAAGTATTGGAGTTTCAGTTTCAGCATCAATACTTCCAGTGAATATTCAGGACTGATTTCCTTTAGGTTGGACTGGTTGGACTTCCTTGCAGTCCAAGGGACTCTCAAGAGTCTTCTACAACACTACAGTTCAAAAGCATCAGTTCTTCAGTACTCAGCTTTCTTTATAGTCCAACTCTCACATCCATACATGACCACTGGAAAAACCATAGCTTTGACTAGACAGACCTTGGTTGGTAAAGTAATGTCTCTGCTTTTTAATATGCTGTCTAGGTTGATCATTTCTTTCAAGGAGCAAGTGTCTTTTAATTTCATGGCTGCTGTCACCATCTGCAGTGATTTTGGAGCTCAAGTAAAATAAGTCTCACTGTTTCCATTGTTTCCCCATCTATTTGCCATGAAATGATGGGGCCGGATGCCATGATCTTAGTTTTCTGAATGTTGAATTTTAAGCCAACTTTTTCACTCTCCTCTGTCACTTTCATCAAAAGGCTCTTTAGTTCTTCTTTGCTTTCTGCCATAAGAGTGGTGTCATCTGCATATGTGAGGTTATAGATATTTTTCCTGGCAATCTTGATTCCAACTGGTGCTTCATCAAGCCCAGCATTTCACATGATGTACTCTGCATATAAGTTAAATAAGCAGGGTGACAATGTAGAGCTTTGATGTACTCCTTTCCCTGTTTGGAACCAGTCTGTTGTTCCATGTCCAGTTTTAACTATTGCTTCTTGACCTGCATACAGATTTCTCAGGAGGCAGGTCATGTGGTCTGGTATTCCCATCTCTTTCAGAATTTTCTACAGTTTGTTGTGACCCACATGGTGAAAGGCTCTGGCATAGTCAATAAAGCAAAAGTAGATTTTTTGTGGAACTCTATTGCTTTTTCTATGATCCAACTGATGTTGGCAATTTGATGTCTGGTTCCCCTGCCTTTTCTAAATCCAGCTAGAACATCTAGAAGTTCATGGTTCACATAGTGCTGAAGCCTAGCTTGGAAAATTTTGAGCATTACTTTGCTAGTGTGTAAGATAAGTGCAATTGTGTGGTAGGTGAACATTCTTTGGCATATATATATATATATATATATATATATAATTATCCAATTGTCATATTTAGAAATGAAGCTCAGCTGACTTAAGTTTCAGATGATGCTTTCTCTTCCAGATCATTTTGCTAAGTGAGTATTATCTATTTTTTTTTACAATATGAATATTTGCAGATGCTTTATTCACTTTTTGTGGCCTAAGGTGCCTTTTAATGACTTGAAGAAATTGTGTAATAAACATAGTCTGAAAGGGTTAAGATACAGTCCTTAGAAATGAGCTTATTACCTGGCAGGATGTGGTCTACTTCTGTCCTATGAAGTTAATTCATTAACAGGAAAGCCATTAGACACACTATTATCCACCCAGAGCTGTAACTTTCCCTTTTATCCACAGATGCACACAGTTCAGCAAACTGCATGCAGAGTAAAAATTTGGACCAGATCTTTAATGATCCTGGGAGATTCATGTAGTCTAATGTTTTTATTAATTAATATGATAGCATTAATTAATATGGTACCTCTTTCCCTCTTTAATTAACTAGTACAAATTTTCTGCTTAAATTTTTTAAATTACAAATGACATTTTTAAAGTGAGCAGTCCCATTTAGCTTGGAAACTTGCATGGCTAGTTGTCCCTCTAAGTATATTTGCCTTTCATTAACTGATCTACAGCATTTATGAACTGTGATATTATTTATTATTGTCCTCATATTTACTATTCTTCTAAATTCTACAGTAGTGAATTATCTTAATTAATGTATCTGTACAGTTATTTATTTACAGAATTTATGTAGTGCTTTTCCATATGTTGTGTTCTGTAAACATTAAGAGGCTTCTGGGTCCCTGCCTTCTCTATTCCACTATCATTAATGAATTCAAATTCATATACAGCTGGCAGTTTTTGAAGATTTTCTCCTCTTCTAGTCACTCAGGATTGCCCATTAAAATAACAATAAACTTTTCCTTTCCTTCCTGCCCCATGTCAGTCAGGAAGCTTAATTTCAAGTGACAGAAGACCCAATTCAAACTATTTTAGGAAAAGAATGTTATTGGCTTACGCATCTAAAAACACAGAGGTAGTGTTTGTTGGATGCAGAATTTCAAATAATGGCATTGACAGAACTCATCTCTCCATTCTGCTTATGTGGCTTTATTGTCAAGTTCCACATATGACCCTTGGAGCTCAAAGTTCACATCATCTTTGTTGTATCACAACAAATAATATCATGTTGTGTCGTAGGCAAAATAATGTCCCTTCCCCAAACAGCTTATGTCCTAATGTCTGGATCCTATGAAGTTATCATGCTACTTGGCAAGTGAGTGAGCAACTATCATGCTGCTTGACATGACTGAGCAACTAACACTAACACACGGCAAGAGGAGAAAATAAGTACTGGATAGAGTTAATGTTGCTAATCTACTGACCTTAAAATAGGAAGATTATCCTAGACCATCTGGGTGAGCTAAATGTAATCACGAGAGTCCTCAATAAGTGGAAGAAGGAGGCAGAAGAGAAAGAATGTCAGAGTGATGTAATGGAGAAATACTCAGCTGGTCACTTAAGGCTCTGAAGATGGAAGCAGGTCACAAGGCAGGAAAGAAAGCACCTTTAGAGACTGGAAAAGGCAAGCAAATGGACTTGCCTCTAGAGAACCTAGAAAGGAATGAAGCTCAGCCCATCCCCAGTTTTTAACCTATGGAGATACTTTTTAGACTCTGACCTTCCAGAACTGTGAGATAATAAATATTTGTGTTGCTTTAAGTAACTTAATTTGTGGTCATTTGTTATAGGAGCAATAAGAGAAATATATTCTGCAAGGATCAGGAGCCTTCTGTGGGCTCTGTCTTCTATGCCTCTACTGTTACCAAATTTGGGTGAATGGCTGGACCAAAAAATAAAAATCAACTACAATCTGTCCCACTTTATTCCTCCCATCCTTTGCCAATTTTTATCAATTCTGCTTCTGAAATAAGAATTGTTTCTGTATCTATTCTATTCTCACTGCTCTACTTCAGCTCTTTATCAAGGGATTTAAAAGTGATTTTTAAGGTCCATATTATTTCTGTTTCTAGAATCTAGTACCTAAGATTAAAAAAAAAATCTAAAGTAGAAACTCACATGACCTTAGAATTAAAAACTAAACTTTGATCTGTGCCCAAGAAATAGCAAATTACACTGATATATGTAGGAGATGAGAGAATAAAATGTAGAGACAAATATTTCCAAAAAGAATTTTAATATGATTTTTGTCTTATGTGCTAATTTTATTTTTTATAAACTTTTTTTATTAAAATGTAACACATGCATAAAATTTCACAAGTTGTAAGTTTCGGCTTATTGCACAAAGAGAACAATATTCATTTAATCCCCATGCAAATCAAAAATCTCCCTACATCTCTGAAATCCTCCTTGGGCCTTCTCATTTTTCACCAAAGTAACCATTACCATGACCTCTAACATCATGCTGATTTACCTTTGTTTGAACTTTATATAAATGGAACCACACAATATGTTTTGTTTTTTGCCTCATGTCGCTACAAGCAGGATCTTAGTTCCCCAACTAGGAATCAAACCTGTACCCTCCATAGTGGAAATTTAACCAATAGACCACCACAAAAGTCTGCCATTATATATATGTGTGTATATATATATATATTTATTATATATATATATTTTAATAACTGATGTCTTTCACACTATATTAGCCTTTGGAGAGTCATATATGCTATTGGATGTAATGGTAATTTGATGATTTTTATTGCTGTGTAGTGTTCCAGTGCATAAGTAAGTCATAATTTCATATCTATATTGTTATTGAAGAAAGTATAGGTCATTGGTAGTCTTTCTTACTATTACAAATAATGTTTCCATGAAGATTCATCTTGGTCCATATATGTATGCATTTCATTTGAGAAATAACTATGAATGGGATTGCTTAATCATAGGAATTATGTGTGTTTGTTATTATTTGTTTTCTAAAGTAGTTTCCAAAATGATTATAGCCATTCACACTTCACCAGCAAGATTCAGATTCCTCTTCACCCTAGTTAACATTCATGGGTATTAGCCATTTTATGGATATATGGTGGTAAATGTTTAATAAGCAGGAAACAAAAATCCTAATCATGAAAGAAAAAGTTGATAATGACAACATTAAAATTAGGAGTTTCTGGAAATCCCTAGTGGTTCAGTGGTTAGGACTCCATGCTTTCACTGCTGAGGGCCTAGGTTCAGTTCCTGGTTGGGAAACCATGGTCCCACAACACATGAGGCATGGCCAAAAATAAATTTATTTTTAATTCTTAAAAATTGGGAATTTCTTTTCATTAGAAGGCCACTAAGAGAACCAACAGGTAAATCAGAGAGTGAGAAAATGTATTTGCAATACATATAGCTGACAAAGGATTCATGTACGAAACAAAACTCCTACAAGTTATTAAGGAAAACACAGACTACCAATAGAGCAAATGGGCAAAAGCCATGATAGAGGCCACACAAAAAAGGGTCTTCTATCAATTAATAAAATGTATGAAAATGTATTCAATTCCATTGGTCATCAAGGTATTGAAAGCTAAAGTATAAGGTACAACTCCACTAGATAGGAAAAAACTGAAACAATTGTTGTTCAGCTACTAAGTAGTGTCCGACTCTGCGACCCCATGGACTGCAGAACACTAGGCTTCCCTGTATGTCACTATCTCCCAGAATTTGCTCAGATCCATGTCCATTGAGTCAGTGATGCTATCTAACAACTGTAGTAAACAGAAAATTCTGAAGCTGCCAGGCCCCTAACCAGACTGTGTAATTGAGGAGTTAATAAAATCTAGCCCACAAGTTTTATGCTGAGGCAAAATGAAAAACAAAGTTTTCTTAATCTTTATGCATTGTAAAGGATTTTTTTATTTAGGAAAAGAAGTTTATTACTTTCTGCATCTTAAGTGACATTTTAATGAATGAATGACTGTCAGTTTCAGAGAATTTAGAAAATACCTTCCTTAGAGAAAATGTTCATTACTATAAACAGATCCATATTGAATTTGTCAGGCGGTTGAAAATTTTAGATGGCTTGTTTGATACAACAACAGTAAAGAAAACCATCCTTTGCATATTAGTATCGTGTCAACCATTTTTACACTCAGCCAAACGTGTGCATGCTGAGTCGCTTAAGTCGTGTCCAACTCTGTGTGATCCCATGGACTGCAACCCACCCTCCGTCCATGGGATTCTTCAGGCATGAATACTGAAGTGGTTTGCCATGCCCTTCTCCAACACTCAGCCAAGAGGTGTTTACAAATCAATACTTCACCATGTGTTAAATAGCAGAGACAGCTCCTCCACATTTATCAAATAACCATTATTAAAGAATTTCAGGTGTCAGGGCTGCCCAAATTATGAAATAATTGGATCCAAAGGTATATACATTTAACTTTCAGATCAATTTTATCAACAGGGAGACTCTAGGAGTATTTTGGTTGCACAGACAAAGGCTGACTAGGAGTATTTCAAACCACAAAGTATGATAATGGGTATGGCAGCACAATTTAATTACAGTACTGTTGCAGCCACTCAAGAAATTTTGAGAACTTGAACTGATAAGACAGCAATAGTGCAGTTAGGGAGGAAGGAATGGATTGAAGATATATTTAGCAATAGAGTTGGGAACAACATGTATTTATTAATAACCAGTAGATATCAGCCACTGTGTAAAGGGAAAAAACTAGAAATACACAGTAATTTTCTTCTAATGTTGATCATGCTACTATGGAAATAATATAAAAGCATCTTCAAGTCAATCTGGGGAAGACTATGGTTGCTTCACAGCAAATATATACCAGGTGAACAGAACCTTGTGAACCGGTGATGTGTACTGATTTAGAATGCAGATTCTGGAATCAAACTCCCTGTGCTTGAATCCTGGCTCCGCCTCCTAGATGTGCCTTCTTGTGGATGGCACTTAATAAGCTTAGCCTGTTTTCTCAGTTGTAAACAGAAGGGAAAATAGGCTGAGATCATTAAGTGCCCTGGTGGCTCAGATGGTAAAGAAGCTGCCTGCAAAGCAACGAGACCTGGGTTCGATCTATGAGTCAAGAAGATCCCTGGAGGAGGAAATAGCAACCCACTCCAGTATTGATGCCTGGAGAATCCTGTGGACAGTCCATGGGGTTGCAAAGAGTCAGATGTGACAGAGAATGAACACACAACATCCTCCTACCTCTCAACAATGCTAGAGCAATTGCCCAATAAAATGCTTTCTAAACTTCTTTATCTTTCCCTTTTTAGCATAGAATTTTTAAAAATGAACATTATACCAAGATATATATATATAAACACCCCAATACTTTAGCAAGTGCTGTTTCCTCTTTATCTATTGTTCTTCATCACATCACACTAAGAGTAAATTTCTTTTTTTCATAAACTAACGCAAGAAGTTAAGCCCTCTTCTCAAGGGCATGCCCAGAGATGAGCGTTAATTATTCCTTCCTGATAATATCTTTGCTCATTCGGCATGTGCCTATGACTGCATTGGGCTTCCCAGATGGCTCTAGGGTAAAGAACTGCCTGCCAATGCAGGAGACTTAAGAAATGCAGGTTCAATCCCTGGTCTGGAAGATCCTCTGGAGAAGGAAATGACAACCCAGTCTGTATTCTTGCCTGGAGAATCCCATGAACAGAGGAGCCTGGCGGACTATGCTCCTAGTCCATAGAGTCACACAGAGTCGGATGCAACTGAAGCAACTTAGCATGCATGCACACATGCGTGCATTAGGTTGCTAGCAATTGCCATATGCACATCTGCGTTCCCATGACCAGGTTGAGGGTCTGGCATATTGTAAGCCAGGGACATAATAGATTGTTTAACAGCTTTACTGAGATGTAATTCACATAACATGAAAATTCAGCCATTTTAAGTATACAATTCACTAGCTTTTAGTATATTCACAGAGTGGTGCAACCATCACCATTATGAATTTTATCACCCCCAAAAGAAATCCCATACCCACTAGCAGTCACTCCCCATTCCTCTCTGCCCTGACCCCAAGAAAACATCAATCTGCTTTCTGCCTATGGATTTCCCTATTCCAGACATCTCATAAATGTAATCACATAATATTTGGTTCTTTATAACTGGTTACTTTCACTTTGCAAAATCTTCTCAAGTCCCACCCATCTTGTAGCATGCAGTTTATTTCTTTTTGTGACTACATAATATCCCATGATACACCAATGTTTTATTTACCCATTATCAGTTGATGTACATTTTCCTTGCTTTCATTTTGGGATATTATTAATAAAGTTGCTATAAATATTCGTGTCCAAGTTTTAGTGTAGACATGTTTTCATTTATCTTGGGTGCATGCCTAGGAACAATTCCTAGGAGTGGAATTGGTGGGTCAGGGATCTACTTGGTTTCTTTCCAAAGTGGCTGCGCCATTTCACATTCACACCAAGGATGTATGAAAGTCCGATATCTCCACATCCTCATCAACACTTGTTATTATCTGTCCTTTTGATTACAGTTACCTAGAAAAGTGAAATGGTATCTCCTTGTGTATTGATGTGCATTTTCCTGAAAGCTGATGCTGTTAAACATCTTTTCATGTGTGTATTATTATCTCTGCTTTGGTTGTTCGGTTGCTAAGTCATATCTGACTCTTTTCGATCTCACGGACTGCAGCACACCAGGCTTCCCTGCCCTTCACTATCTCCCAAAGTTTGCTTAAACCCAACTCCATTGAGTCTGTGATGCCATCCAGCCATGTTATCCTCTGTTGCTCCCTTCTCCTCATGTCTTCAATCTTTCCCACCGTGAGGGTCTTTCTAATGAGTCGGCTCTTTGCATCAGGTGGCCAAAGTATTGGAGCTTCAGCTTCAGTATCATTCCTTCCAATGAATATTCAGGGTTGATTTCCTTTAGGATTGAGTGGTTTGATCTCTTTTTTGTCCGAGGGACTCTTAGGTTGCCTTTTTTAAATTAATATATTAAGCTATAGAGTTCTTTGTGTATTCTAGATACAAGTCCCTGATCATATATAAAATTTGGAAGAATTCTTTTCATCCCATATGTTGTCTTTTCACTTTCTTGATAGTGTTTTCTGAATCATAAATTTTATTTTATTTTTTTTTTTTATTTTATTTTATTTTATTTTATTTATTTTTTTTTTAATTTATTTATTTATTTTTAATTTTTACTTTACAATTCTGTATTGGTTTTGGCATAGATTGACATGAATCCACCACAGGTGAATCATAAATTTTAAAAAAATTTTGACAATATCTGATTTATCTACTTTATTTTGCTGCTTATACTTCTGGTATAATGTCTAAGAAACTAGTGGGAGTCCAGCTTCATTCTGTTGCACATGGCTCTTCATTTGTCCCAGCTTTATTTGTTGATGATATCGTTCTTTTGCCTCCCAGAATAAGATTTTGAATTAAATGACATCAGGCAACTCACAGTACGATGATGGAAACTGGTAGGTATATCAGAAAATCACATAACAATATGTGAGCCCAGAAAAGTGCAAAGGTCGGCTAGAAATCCCTTCTAAGTTTCTAGACTAAGCCCTGGTTCTCTCTTCCTATGAGGTATAATTTAAAATGACACCTGAATAATATCTGGATTTGGGGATGGGGGCACTAATCTTTCCACCTCATGGGGACATCAGTTTTTAATCATCAAGATGCCTTGAATGACATCATTATGCCTATGGTTAAATCGATCCATTCATTTAAAATATGAACCCCACACACTTCCTTTTCCCACCCTCCGTCTCCTTCTTCATCCTGAGTCAGGCGCCTGGCTTCTCTGCAGACATTGCTGAAATCACCAAACTCAATTAGGGAGAAAGGCCTGCACTCCTTGCTTTCGGATATCTGTCAGGGTGTTGGTCTGGTCAAGGCCAAGAGATTGAGCAGAGCTTTACAATCCCAGTCTCTTACTTCAGAGTCTGCCCCAAGCTTTGGACTTGATACTTTGAAGATGGCAAAGAAAACTCTGATATTAAATGACATTATTCATCAACATGTTGCCATTTATCTCTCAGTTATAATAAACTGACAATGTGCTAGTACCATTTTTCCTTAATCTGACATTGTGGTTATGGGTATGAACAGATACATATATGCAGCATTTCATAATTATGCTTTTCTAGTAACAAAAACAATCTGTATAATAATTTTTATTCATTGAATAATATGGAGGTTTCTAAACCCTCTAGAATTTTACCCATAAAGATCTAAAATACTCCCTGTTACATAAGAAGTGTCCTAGGGGGTTGTCATTTGCTTTAATGTTTGGCACCACTTTGCTGATGACCTGTGGAAGATATGTTTGCCTTGCCAGCATCTGGCTACCTGGCAGACTCCAAAGGCAGCTGGGGAAGAAACTTCAGAGTTGCTTCTGGGTCTTCCACATAATTAGCCTGTTTATAGGCCATCTGGGTTGCTTTGATTTCACCATCACCATTTCTTTCTTTCTGAGGAATTTCTGTGTATTTCTCCCTTTGGGACTAAAATCATTAATAAGTCCTTCCTTAGTCAGGGACACTGGCTTCTTTAATGTATCTGGCAGCTCTCTGTCCCCCTGGATCCATATCATTATGAAGCCCCCCTATAGACTGAATGAGTGTGGTGTTGATATTGGAGAAGGCTGTCACAAAATTAACAGGACTCATTAGAAGGAAATTACAGATTTGGGGCTCCCTAATAGAATAGGTTTTTAGAAAACCCTCATCCAAAGAATTACAAAGGGTACTTAAAGAGAACTATTGCAAGAAGGGCTGGATTTTAGTGAGGCTATCTCCAGTGGGGACACATGCTGAACTGTCAGCACTGAGCTAAACAAACAGCACTTGTGTGAATGTTCACCTGATTTGAATGTCTTCAGGCCTCACTAGGTCACTGTGTGGACCAATGAGGTCCTATTAACATTATGAAATAAATGTTAACAGCCAGCCTTCACTTGCAAACCTAGCTATTATTGTTGCTCAGTCGCTCAGTCATATAGACTCTTATGTGACCCCATGGATTGTAACCCACCAGCCTCCTCAGTCCGTGGGATTCCCCAGGTAAAATTACCGGAGTGGGTTGCCATTTCCTTCTCCAGGGGATTTTCCCAACCCAGGGGTTGAACCTGCACCTCCGCGTCTCCTGCACTGCTTGTGGATTCTTTACTGCTGAGACACTGGGGAAGCCCGCAAGCCTACCTATGACAGCCCTTTTCTAAGAGTACACCCCATTCTCAACTTCCTACAATAGCAAAAGGATTAGCACCTGTCTCCAAGGGACTATGTGCTCTTGCATGCTCCTGCATGCCAGCCGTGTTCCTGGAGACACCAGAGTCCTCCCAGTCTAAACCTGGATTCTGCTCATCTGAGTTTCCACTGCATAACCTCTTGTTAGCAAAGCTCTCAGTCCTCTTAGTATGGTATCAGCTCTGTGTGTGTGCATGCTAAGTCACTTCAGTCATGTCCAACTCTGCGACTCCATGGACTTTGCCCACCAGGCTCCTCTGTCCGTGGAAGTCTCCGGGAAAGAATACTAGAGTGGGTTTCCATGCCCTTCTCCAGGGGACATCAGCTCTACTTTTAGGTAAAAAGAATAAAAGTTGTCCTCACTCCTTATATTACCTTCTGTTAAAGGGGTCCAGTGAGTTGCCCTGATATTTATGGTGCCTGGGGCAAAAGTTCAAATGGAAACTGCCTTCCCAGACTAAGCCTTTCTCTCTGTACTCTCTCTGTTTGTATCTACAGTGACCTCAGACACATGCCTATGAATCCTTTCGTGCAAATGTTCAGGTCATTGGAAAAAAATTCACTTCCTCCCAACAGCTATTCCCACATTGCATGGAACACATGGCATGATTAGATACACCTTTAGAAAAAGGGCCCAGGGAATTGGGCTGGGCCAGTCCTAGAAATGCTGATTGGTAATTTTGGGCTCCTGAAACATAGGCTCAAGGGCTTCTATTTGCCAGGTGATTTTAATCTCAGCTCAGGCTTAGATGAGACACCCTATCCAGTAATGTAGCAATGATGCTTAAACATTCGCTGAGTTTTGTTGCCAGTGTTACAGGCAAGATAATGTGCTTTTGAGGGGAGGCAGTGACATGCACTGCAGGGGCTTCCAAATGGATAAAACAGATGCAAGTTGAATTTCTCTGGTTGAAACAGGCCAAGAATAAAAGCGCTCATGCCCTCCTCCCTTCCTTTATGTATTTGTTCATTTTTTAAAAACAAATACCTAGTGCATGTGCCGGGGCCTCCCCAGTGGCTCAGTGGTAAAGAATCTGCCTGCCTGACTAGGTAGGAGGAGCTCCAATGCAGGAGCTGCAGGAGACGCAGGTTCGATCCCTGGGTCGGGAAGATGTCCTGTAAGAGGCACGCAGCCCACTCCAGTATTCTTGCCTGGAGAATCCCATGGACAGAGGAGCCTGGTGGGCTTCAGTCCCTAGGGTTGCAAAGAGTCAGACATGACCGAAGCAATTTAGCACACACACACAGTGTATGTTCTATGCTTCCCAGGTGGCACTAGTGGTAAAGAATTCACCTGCTGATGCAGGAGACTCAAGAGATGCGAGTTTGATTAGATCAAGATCCCCTGAAGCAGGAAATGGCAACCCACTCCAGTATTCTTGCCTGAGAAATCCCATGGATGGAGGAACCTTGAGGGCTACAGTCCTCGGGGCTGCAATGAGACACAATTGAGCACACACACACACATACAGATACACAAACACACACAGTGCATGTTCTAGGCCTTGGTGGTTTCAGCATAAAGACAGACAAGATCTCTGCTCACAAGGAGCTTATGGTCACTCTCCTAAACTCTAGAGTTCCACAAGATACCTTTTGAAAACCATAGCTACAAAAGCAGGACACAGGTATTGACATTAGATTGGAGTTGGGTTTAAGCCACTGCCACTTAGCAGCAGCAGGCTCCTGGACTCAGAGAATGAGAAGACTGTCATACTGTATAGGATTTTGGTATGAACTCTGATACCTGTTGGAACAATTAGCATATGCTAGATTTCCTCCAATGTTCCTTCTCTCTTCTTCTTCCTATTTGGTATATATAGTCTATCTTACATGTTTGTAGACTGAGTGACCAGTCAGGAGTGGAGTTTGACTTTTGACCAAATGGAAGTTATCTGCCTGTGTGGAATTTACTAATCTCTACCATTACAAATAATAAAACACACATATCAATGGGAAATGGACAATGAGGGAAAATTTACGTACTCATTCATACTAGTTAGCTGGCCTAAACATCTAATTTGTAATTTATAAGTTCTCTTAACATCTCTTTTTATTGTTATTAACTCAATAGCTATTTGGTGATTCCTCTGTGCCAGGGGCTGTCTTAAGCACTTTTACAAATAATAACTAATTTAATTTTTATTATGCAGAACTGGGAAATCCAAGCCTGGGAGGTGAAGTCATTCATCCAAGGTCTCATGACAAGTAGATGGCTTTAGCACTTATACTCCTAAACCACTCATCATGGGCACCTTCAGTTTCTGAATAATTCTTCTCATGCTATTCTTTTTTATTAGAAAGTTTTTCTTCTCTCCAGTTCAGCTATCAAATCCTGTTTATCCCCAAGCCTATGTCAAATTGTACCAAGCTTGCAAATTGGCCACCATGGAGCCATAGAAACAACTTTGCTCATATCAGATGGCATTAAAAGTTTTACTGAGTCAACCTCTTGAAATCAACATATTTCATATCATGAACCTGATTTCCGTATCTTTTTGAAAACTCAGATCCAACAACTATCAGTTCTAGAGCAAAGGTTGTCATACCTCAGTGGCCACACCAAGGCAGATTGCATTTATAAATAAAGTTTTATTGGAGCAAAGCCACATTCATTCACTAACTGAACAGTCTGTAGTTGCTTTCACGGGAAACAAGTTGCATAGCAGAGTGGCAACAGAGTTTCATAGTCCATAGTTATGACAGAGACAGCATGGCTGAAATATTTATGATCTGGTACTTTCCAGGAAAGATTTGCTGACCCCTGAGCTAAATCTATAAACAGCTGCCCCTTCCAGCAGGGCTCTCCATGTGGACAGACCAGCCCCATCACTTCTCCCATCACCTCCGTGCCTCCTGCATACCTACAAGTGTCTTCCCTGTTTACAGGTTTCTAGAACCTCTCACCAAATCTGCTCACGCCTCTCT